>NC_056597.1:24466598-24611598 GCF_018340385.1 Cyprinus carpio | reverse complement strand
ATTAAGTTTTGATATATTTACGGTAGGAAATTTGCAAAATATATTCATGGAACATGATCTTTACTTTTAATATCCTAATGATTTTTGGCATAAAAGAAAAATCTATAATTGTGACCCATACAATGTATTGTTGTCTATTGCTACAAATATACCTGTGCTACTGATGACTGCTTCTGTGCTGCAGGGACACAGATGGGGTTTGTAGTTTGTAGGGGTTTGTAGTTTGCACTTAATAAAAATGCTAAAATATTTATTTATTTTCAAGTATCTATTTTCATAATCTTTTGAAAGGTTGGAGCGGGGGCTGGAATGTCGGGGGTGTGTTTGAATGATGTGGACTGTGGCGTGTTTCAGACGCGTGCCGCTGGAGGATGCCGGCTGTGTTCTGGTGGCTGCAGCAGGAGGGCGGTCTGTCGCTGGACGAGATGAGCCGCACGTTTAACTGCGGTCTGGGCGCTGTGCTGGTGGTCAGCAAACCGGAAGCACAGCGGGTGCTGCGGCTGCTGCAGGACCAGGAGGAGGCCTGGATCGTGGGTTCACTCGCCCACAGACCGCCCGGTGAGACACCGACGCCCGATTCACCGCCATACTGCAACCTAAACATAGAGTGTGCATACAGTAAATTAAGCCTAAAAGATGTTTTTAGAATTTTTTTGCTTTTCAATTTTATGCATTTTTTGTGTAAACTCCTAAACTATTAAGACTTTTTTTTTTTTATTTATATGAATGATTACTTGATGTATAAGAGCAGTGCTTTGGGGGTTAAAAAACAAATTATTACTGTAATGATCAATCAATCAATCAATCAATCAATCAATCAGTATTTGACTACATGCATACATGTATTCTGGCATACAAAAACATACATTCAGTAATGCTAATTAGAAATAATTCTGATTATAAATATTTTGTATGGAGCCTTTTTCTTTAAGATTTTGCTATTGCATATTTTTATGGAATTTTATTAGCACAAGATTTTAATATTTCTGTCACAATTAAGCACTAAACTCTCTGTAATATAAATCCATTTATATATATATATATATATATATATATATATATATATATATATTTTTTTTTTTTTTTTTTTTTTTTTTTATTATTATTATTATTATTATAAGTGTTGGAATAAAATTTGCTATGCAAAAAATATTATTATTAATATGATTATTATAAAAAAAATTGTTTTAGTGATTTTGTGTTTGTGTATCTTTTTTAATGTATAGCAAAAAAATAATAAAGATTATAATAATAAAAAATGTGTGTATGTGTGTATATGTATGTGTATAAATACAGTATATATATAGAGAGAGAAAGAAAGAGAAACAAATTGTGTTTTCTTTTTCATTATTTTTGTATTTAAATTTGAAAATAAATATTTAAATGTTTAAAACAGTATTATAATGAATGCAAATAAATCTTAATTTTCTTTTAAGCAAAATAAAATTTAATTTATTTCTGCCCAATTGTGGTGTGAAATTATAACCTAGTCTTTTCATTGTCAGACAAATTCAAACTGGACCTCAGCTTAGATTCGCTATTTTCATTACATGTACAGTATGCATGTATTCATGTTATGACTAAAGGAGCATGCGGTGTAATGTTAATGAACCACCGTTAGACTAATATTGTTGTGTGTGTGTCCAGGAGCCGCAGCGGTGCTGATCAGGAACCTGGAGCGGAGTCTAAAGGACAGTCCGAGTCGCTCGCCGGACACCAGCGCTCTGCAGAACGAGGCTCATCACGGAGAACAGGCCTCGCGCCAGAGGACCAGAGTAGCTGTCCTGATCTCAGGAACCGGTGTGTATCGTCTGTGAATCACACACACGTGAATACTAGTGATGTCACACATGTTCGGTACGACATCTACGGTTCAATATGCACTCATGAATTGAGTTTTTTTTATTTTGCTTTTAATTAATATCCGGGTGATTTATTTCTATCAAAATTGGCTGTGTGTGAGAGTGTGTGAGTGTGTGTGAGTGAGTACGTGTGAGTGTGTGTGTGTGTGTGTGTGTGTGTGTGTGTGTGTGTGTGTGTGTGTGTGTGTGTGTGTGTTGAGTGTGTGTGTGTGTGTGTGTGTGTGTGTGTGTGTGTGTGAGTAAGTGTGAGTGTGAGTATATGTGCGTATGTGCGAGTGTGTGTTTGTCTGTGTGAGTGTGAGTATGAGTATGTGCGAGTGTGCCTGTGAGTGTGTGTGCGTGAGTGTGAGTGTGAGTATGTGCAAGTGTTTGTGTGTGAGTGAGTGAGTGTGAGTATGTGCGAGTGTGTGTGTGTGTGTGTGTGTGTGTGTGTGTGTGTGTGTGTGTGTGAGTGAGTGTTTGTGTGTGTGTGTGTGAGTAAGTGTGAGTATATGTGAGTATGTGCAAGTGTGCGTGTTTGTCTGTGTGAGTGTGAGTATGAGTATGTGCGAGTGTGTGTGTGTTTGTGTGTGTGTGTGTGTGCGTGAGTATGTGCAAGTGTTTGTGTGCGAGTGTGTGAGTGTGAGTATGCGAGTGTGTGTGTGTGTGTGTGTGTGAGTGAGTACGTGTGAGTGTGTGTGTGTGTGTGTGTGTGTGTGTGTGTGTGTGTGTGTGTTTTGAGCGAGTGTGTGTGTGTGTGCGTGTGTGTGTGTGAGTGAGTGTGTGTGTGTGTTGAGTGTGTATATGTGTGTGTGTGTGTGTGTGTGTGTGAGTAAGTGTGAGTGTGAGTATATGTGCGTATGTGCGAGTGTGTGTTTGTCTGTGTGAGTGTGAGTATGAGTATGTGCGAGTGTGCCTGTGAGTGTGTGTGCGTGAGTGTGAGTGTGAGTATGTGCAAGTGTTTGTGTGTGAGTGAGTGAGTGTGAGTATGTGCGAGAGAGTGTGTGTGTGTGTGTGTGTGTGTGTGTGTGTGTGTGTGTGAGTGAGTGTTTGTGCGTGTGTGTGTGTGAGTAAGTGTGAGTATATGTGAGTATGTGCAAGTGTGCGTGTTTGTCTGTGTGAGTGTGAGTATGAGTATGTGCGAGTGTGTGTGTGTCACACTTTTGTGTGTGTGTGTGTGTGCGTGAGTATGTGCAAGTGTTTGTGTGCGAGTGTGTGAGTGTGAGTATGCGAGTGTGTGTGTGTGTGTGTGTGTGTGTGAGTGTGTGTTGAGTGTGTGTGTGTGTGTGTGTTTGTGTGTGTGTGAGTGAGTGAGTATATGCGAGTGTGCCTGTGTGTGTGTGTGTGTGCGTGCGTGAGTGTGTGTGTGTGTGTGTGTGTGTGTGTGAGTAGAGAACATTATAACTAGTTTTTACTACGTAACATCAGTCGAGTGTGTGAAATGACAGTTTTGTGATCTGATGTGGCTTCTTATCACAGAACGAGGCAGAAAATATATTCTATACTGTAATAAAGGCTGTGTGATTAGAAATGGCTTACAAATATACTTAATCATTATATAAAAACCTGAGATGGCCTGAAGAACTGATAAGTGAGTGTTTATTGTCCTTACATTTCATCATTCAAAACATTTAACGTTATATCTTTTTTTTTTATTCGGTTACAGTGATAGCGATGCCTTTATCTGTATCAGGGTTTTCCTGGAACGACATCAGTTCTATGACCTCTGTGATGCATATGTGGATTTACTGCGCGAGGGCGCCCTCTGGTGTCCAGTATGAATGAAACACACTTCACATGTGTTTATAGCGCTCAATAATGGCCAATCCATCCTATTTTGGGTACAAACCGGGAAAAAAAAATACCTCTTTCAAAAAGAAATGTTAAGCAGATTTATAATAATCCAGGCTTTTTCCAGTGTGCAGAGGTTTATGTTGTTAATGTGTTAAAAAAAAACAAAAAAAAAACACTGATGTGCTGAGCTATCAGAGCCGTACCGAAAACCGTGGTTAAAAAGTGAGGTGCGTATTAAACCGTGGACTAACTGTAGTGTTGCATCCCTAGTGAATACAGACGTGATCTGTGACGCTCTGCTGTCTGACAGGAACTAACCTGCAGGCGCTGATGGAGCAGGCGAAGAAACCCTGGAGTTCAGCCGAGATCGTGCTGGTGATCTCCAACAGACCGGCCGTCACTGGACTGAAGAGAGCCGCTCTCGCCGGCATTCAGACGCGGGTCTGTCTCAAACACACTCAAACCCTAACCCACGTGTTCACTGAGATGAGAAACAAAAATTATATGTGACCCTGCAGCAGCACAGGTATATTTGTAGCAATAGACAACAATACATTGTATGGGTCACAATTATACATTTCTCTTTCATGCCAAAAATCATTAGGATATTAAGTAAAGATCATGTTCCATGAAGATATTTTGTAAATGTCCTACCATAAATATATCAAAACTTAATTTTTGATTAGTAATATGCATTGCTAAGAACTTCATTTGAACAACTTTAAAGAAGATTTTCTCAATATTTAGATTTTTTTGCACCCTCAGATTCCAGATTTTCAAATAGTTGCATCTCTGCCAAATAATGTCCTATCGTAACGATTTACATTTATTAAATAAATTAAACCCGAATCATTCTTAACTCTTAACTGTCCCCTCAGTGGAAAGTTTACTTCACTATATTACAAATAAATCCTAATCTAATCATGACAAACTATATGTTGTAATTATAGATATTTTACCACTGTTGTTTTGTTGCAAATTATGTAGCAACAGTAATAGATTAATTTATGATAAGAGTGCACCCTTTTTCATTGCCTTTATCCCCATCACGCTTTAGAAATCATCATAAAGTATATATCAGTGGAAAAAAAATTATCCAGTGAAAGCCTTTTTTTTTTTGAATCAGACATTGCATTACCATTGGACATGGTGCATCAAAATCATATTACAAAATGTTTTCGTTCATGAATTATTACGATTTAAGTTTTAATAGTGCACATTCACGTCTATGATCTAAAATGAGGGTGACAGTTAAGGGTTAAATAATTAACCATAATTAAATGAATCAATTTATTTATTAATTAATATTTAAACATTAAAAAAAATATGTAATTTAAAAAAATTATAATATTTTGAGTTTCTATATAAACTTTTTAATGATGTAATTCACATGTAAACTTGAAAAAAAAAACATAATATAAAATTACATTTAAATTGCACATAAGAGAGTTTTTATATCTCTATATAGACATTTGTAAGTGTGTAAGTAGTAAAAAATGACAAAAGCACAACAAAATAAATTAAAGTGAAAAGAGAAGCTGTACAAATAAAACTATAATAATATCTCAGTATTAAAATAAACTTGTTTTGGGGTCAGGTGGTGGATCATAAGCTGTGCGGCAGCAGAGCCGAGTTCGACGGCACCATTGATAAAGTCCTGGAGGAGCTGGGTGTGGAGCTGGTGTGTCTGGCAGGCTTCATGCGCATCCTGACGGGAAAACTTCATCAAGAAGTGGAGCGGTGAGGGTCAGAAAAAAACACTCATCCTCTCTGCTTTATTTGATTTAGACTGACACAGACCAACTAAAACTGATAATACACATTCATTTCCCTCCAAGATGATGTCACTTCCTGCAGAATGATGTCATTATAGAACTGACAGGATGCCAAGTGATATTGAGGACCAGGGTTACTGTAGTAAAGATGATAATATATAGTAATTAAAGTAAAAACATAAAAAAATAAATATTAACAAATAAAATAGATCACTGTCACCTAGTTGTCAAGGCAACATTTGCCATAGAAAAAAAAAAAAAAAAAAAATATATAATATATATATATATTATATATATATATGAAATAAAATAAATATTAACAAATAAAATATAACACCGTCACCTAGTTGTCTAGGCAACATTTGCAATAAATTATTTTTTAAATAAAATAAATATAAAAAAATAAAATAGAACACCGTCACATAGTTGTCAAGGCAACATTTGCCATAAAAAATATATATATTTTTGAAATAAAATAAATATTAACAAATAAAATAGAACACCATCAGCTAGTTGTCAAGGCAACATTTCGCATTTTCATTTAGTAATAAACTCAAACTAATTAACAAAAAAAAACCTTCAAAATTAATAAAATGTACCAAAATTATAATGAATTACTAAGACTCCGTTAAAAATCATAATACAATTATAATACCTTAATGATATTAAAATAACACTGTTGAGGAAAGGAAAAAAAAAAATAAATTAAAAATATTTTAGAATATTTAACTTCTATTTTTATTTTATTTATTTTCTTCTTCAGAAAAAAACCTCTGAAGAAACTGTTTTGTTTACAAGAAATAATAACCTGATTTCTGTGTTGAACAGCGGTGTCGTATTTTCCAGTCATATAAATGCATGATGTGTGGTCGTTGATCAGGGAAGATGCTGAACGTCCACCCGTCGCTGCTGCCGTCCTTCAGAGGAGTGAACGCTCAGAAACAGGCTCTTCAGGCCGGAGTCAGACTCACCGGATGCACGGTGCACTTCGTGGCGGTCCGTCTCTTCTTACCAGCACTGACACACTCTTACAAATGTTTCTTACGGTTTTAAATTCGATTTTATTTTAGTACATTTTTTTTTTTTTTCACTTTAATTTCAGTTGAAGTTTTAGTAATTTTGTTGTGCATTTTAGTCATTTTTTTTTTTTTTTTTTTATATTATTAGATTTAGTTTTTCATTTTAGTTATTTTAGTAATTCAGATTAAACTACTTTTTATTTAATCTTTTTTTATATTTAATTTTTTATTATATTTTATGTAATGTTTTTAATTTCAAGCAACAATTAAAAAAAAAAATTTCTATTATTTATATATATTTTTAAATGGTTTTAGTTAACTTAATAATGCTGGTGGCATTTTCTAGTAAACGTCTCATTCTGACAAATCCACATTTTACGTGACATTTTTCACGGAGCAATCTGAAATCAGTGATGCTACATATCTGCAGTGTTTATGAATTTTATTTTTATTTTATTAGTTTTTGACCATTTAAAGTTGTATATTGTTTTATTTTGTTTAGCTTTAGTACCGCAAGTTAAACTAAACAAAAATGAGAAATGAAGATGAAAAAAGGGAAACTAGTTAAAAAAGTTTAAATGAGGTTTTGGGTTTTTATTAAATATTAAGAATTTATGATTTTTATTTATTTATTTTAGTGTTTTAGTTTTACGGTACCAGTTTTAGCAATTTTTGTTTATTTACTTTTACTCGTTTTAGTTCTTTATTAAATGTAATGAAATGAATTGAAATATTTCCTGGACTGCTGTATTTTTGATCCAATCGATAATATTAGTTCACATAACATTAATTTTATTATTTTTGGTTTTATTTGTGATTAATGATCGTAAGCCAGGAGTGAAATATGATGGTGAATTTGACTGGTCCGGCAGGAGGAAGTGGACGCAGGAGCGATCGTGGTTCAGGAGGCGGTGCCCATCCTGGTGACGGACACAGAGGACAGCCTATCAGAGCGCATCCGGGAGGCGGAGCATCGGGCTTTCCCAGCAGCCCTGGAGCTGGTGTGTGCAGCGGCGCGGCGAAGCTGCGAGACGACGGGAGGATCGTGTGGAGCCACAGCGCTCAGGGATAAACACACACGCTTGTTATAACACTACTGTACTCTAGATCCTCTGTTGAGGAACGCTTGAGTTATTTGAGATGTACATGATGAGAATTATTCCCTGCATGTAACAGAACTAGATCAGCATTAAACTTGCACTGCTCTCAGACAAACCTGATCTTTTTATTATTATTATTATTATTGTTCTCACTCGTTTAAGAATATTAAACATGGTATCATGCAGAACACAAGCCCCTGAGATCATTTATCAAGCAGAAACCTGATTACAAAAACATTACAGAAACTGAGACGTTATTTCTTATTTTCAAGGAGGTCCTAAACACAGAAACAAAACATTACAACATAAACTGATATAAATGGCTTTGATTCGCAGAGATTGTATATCATCTTATTATCAATACATAATCATTCAAATGTTTAATCACTTGCTGCTTTGTTAATACTTCTGTTCATGCTGCTTTGTTCCAGAAATCCTGCTTATTTTCTTTAAATACAGACCTGCTGTTAAGGTTATTTATGGATATATTAATATGCATATACTTCTGTTCAGATGTCAGCATTTATTTTCAACCGTCTGAAAGCGTCACTGTATCACCTCCATTAATAATGTAATGTAAAATATCATTATTCATATCTTTCAATATACCCACTTTCAATTTAAGGCTTAAAAAATGATTCATCCATTCAACTATAACGTTCAGTTCATATATATATATATATATATATATATATGTGTGTGTGTGTGTGTGTGTGTGTGTGTGTGTGTCCATTGAGTGAATCAAAAATACAGCAAATTGTATATTTTCACAATATGTTTTTACTGTATTTTTGATTTTCAGACTTAACGCAAAAACATCAAACATCTTTATTCCAAAGCTTTGACTGGTGTATATACAATTTCTTAAAAAAAAAAAAAAAAGTATTACAAAATTGAAATAAAAACTATATAGACATTTAAAACACCAACAAAAACACATTTAACTTCATTTTTGAAAAAAAAAATATATATTTCCGTCTTTATATCCAGTCATATTAAAGTATGATGGGAACAACATGAATAACTGCTGCTACATTTTTCCCTTTTTGTTCAGTTATTTTTATTTTTTATATATTTATATATATATATATATACATATATATATATATATTTTTTAGTTATTTTAGTTTATTCTGACACTTTAAAACACCAACAAAAACTACTAAAATGTGCATTAAAAATCTAAATAAAAATATTAAAAGTATCTTTTTGTTTATTTTATAAAAAAGAAATTATATCCCATCTTTATTACGACTGGATAAAATATACGATTACTCTAAAGTTTTTCCCTTAATTTTGTTCTTTATTATATGTTGACTCTTCTCTCTTTTTTTGTAAAATTAACCTTTTATGAAAAAAAAAACAAAAAAAAAACAACCAAGACTAAAAAAAAAAATCATGTTTAATACAGTGATTGATGACAGTGGCATTCTGGGTAGTGCCGTGTGCTCTGGATCTCAGTGCAGGTCAGTAAGAGCGTTTAACCCTCGATAGGGAACACGTGCTGCTCACTAACTAGGTTCTTGAGACCCAGTTGTTGAGCTCCAGCAGACTTCATGGAAACCTCAGAACATCAGCTTCAGTTGATAACAGTGAGGATTTACTGAAACGCAGTATAGAGAGTCTCTCGTGTCCAGCCTGACGGGTCAAACACAGCTCTCCGTTCAGTCCTGAGTCTCTCAACACATCCACGATCTCTGCTACACAACACATCACCGGTCCAGATCAAAACCTCTACAGATACTGATGCATAACATATAGGGATATGCCGGTATCAAATTTTCCTGTTGCGATTAATTGATCATGCTTTCGTTACGGTGTACGGTATTATCACGGTATTTAAATATAATTTCAAAAAGTGGTCATAATACAGTATAACAGGTTAAATAACTTTTTTCTTATAACAAAAATAACTGAACATTTAAATACAATAAAGAAATACAGAAAAAATGTATTACGTTAAAAGTTTTACACAAAGTGCAAAATAACTTTAAAGACCAATAGGTATCACTTTACAATAAGACCTCATTAGTTAACCTTAGTTAATGCATTAACATTCAAGGCAAGTTTATTTATATAGCATCAGTTTGGGGTAAGGGCTGCATTTTAGCGCCATCTGCTGTCAGAGAGTAAATGTGCGTTCATTCAGCGCGTCTCTCACGTATTCTGCTATGTGCTTCTCATGCGTGCTTGTTTACATCAGGGCGCATGCTTCTTTCAAGCAGCATACAGCGGTGTTGTGTATTTTGAGCAGTTGATGGGAAAAGTATTCTTAAAATGCATTCCAAATTCTGAATAATTTGTAATATATAATTATTCACGGTATTTAAAAGTGCCCACGATAACAATATCGTGCATTTTCATTACCGCGATATATCGCATTACCGAATACCGGCACAAGTCTAATAACATATCAAACCAAATGTGACCCTGGACCTCAAAACCAGTCATAAAGGTATTTTACTGTATTTATGAAGCATTCCATTGATGTCTGGTTTGTTAGGAGGACAATATTTGAAAATCTGGAATCTGAGGGTGCTAAAAAATCTAAATATTGAGAAAATCATCTTTAAAGTTGTTCAAATGAAGTTCTTAGCAATGCATATTACTAATCAAACATTAAGTTTTGATATATTTACGATAGGAAATTTACAAAATATCTTCATGGAACATGATCTTATCTTAATATCCTAATGATTTTTGCCATAAAAGAAAAATGTATAATTGTGACTCATACAATGTATTGTTGTCTATTGCTACAAATATACCTGTGCTACTGATGACTGCTTCTGTGCTGCAGGGACACATGTATAAAAAAAGATTAAACTTATTTCAGCTAGTTGCCAAAGCAAGTAGTTTAACCTGAAGTACTAAAACAACTCAAATGAAATAAACAATCTAATAAATAAAAATGATCAAACCGCACAATAGAGCGAGTGAAACTGTAAGTGAGGTAAGAGTGAAACACAGCTGGGTGGTTCTCTGACACAGTCACCAGATAAAACAGGCCGTGGTCTGCCAGCAGCTGTGGAATCATGGGAAAGACTCGATCCATCACCTCTCGACCGCGGATCCCGCCGGCCCATGATGCCTCGATCCCGCGACTGCCCACCTGAGCTCAATCACACTGGACTCGTGATGATGTGAAACACTGCAGCATCACACGAGCATTTAAGAAGAATCACACTTAAACTAACGGCTTTTAACACAAATGACCAGAGTTAATGAAAACTACAACCATTCAAACATGTTCTTGTTCACTGAAGTACAGCTGTAATAGAATAAAACATAAATATTAGACTATTAAAACTTGTTCTCCTTAACTGAAATGAAAATTATAAACCACATATTTTTAAAAAAATATAATAAAATGTACATTGAAAACATATTTTAAATTGTAATGTTTCACAAAACATTTCTGTTTTTTACAGAATTTTTTTTTTTCTCAAAAAAAAAAAAAAAAAAAGCAGTCTTGGTGTGCAGAAGATTTATTTTTGACCAGTATATACAGTACAGGTCAAAAGTTTGGAAAAACATTACTATTTTTTAATGTTTTTGAAAGAAGTTTCTTCTGCTCATCAAGCCTGCATTTATTTGATCAAAAATACAGAAAAACAGTAATATTGTGAAATATTATTACAACTTAAAATAATAGTTTTCTATTTGAATATACTTTAAAAAAAATATTAAATATATTTATATATAAAATATTATAAATGTATATACATGTAAATATTTTCTGTAATATGTACTGTATGTGTGTGCATTTAAATATACATAGTACACATAATATATTATGTAAACAAAAACTGTTAGTTTTGGAATGCGATTAATTACGATTAATCATATGTGTGTCTGTGTGTACTAAATTTTTTTTTTTTTGGTTATTAAAATAAAGTAGAACTAAAGTAAAATATAAACAAAAAGCACTAAAATGGAAAAACTAAAGCTGAATAAAAATAATGTTCTATAGTGCTTAAATTTCTTTAAAAAAAATGACAACAGCACATAATACAACTCTTAAAATGAAAATTAAATTTAATATATAAAAATAAAAAGCTAATTTACAATAAAATAAAATAAAATAATATGTAAAAAAAAGAAAAAGAAAAGCATATATAAATTCTAGTATATAATTAACAGCAGGTGGCTGTGTCTCACCAGGTCGGTGATGACTGGCTGCAGCTGCAGGTGATTGCACCGAGCCGTCTGCAGAGTGCACTGCGCAGCCGCTGGATTCACATCAGTGCAGCTGCAGAACAAACACAACCAGTGACTTTCATGAGTGCAAACAGAGATGAGAGGAGCCCACGTGATCCGTCTATACTCACAGATACAGCGCTCCAGGCCCGACCACAGACGCAAGGAAAGCCGAGATGACTCCAGACCCGCTGCCCACCTCCAGACACACAGTGGCCTGCTTGATCTTACCATACTATTCTAATGTATTATCTTAATTATGAACATACTGGTTTGTAGTTTTACAGTCCACGCTGTACAATAAGGAACATAAATCGTCCTAAATTTGTTCTAAGATCATTTCTTAGTGCATAAGTGCGATTCAGAGAAAACTAATGTGCGCACAAAAACTCGTGCCTACTGTACGCCTCTCTTGCAGATGTGACTTTTATAAATCGTAAATGCTCTTGAAAATGTGCGCTGCTGACTGCTGACATATCTCCGCCTTGTAAACACCCCCTAATATATATTTAATTAGCATATGTGACCCTGGAGCACAAAAGCAGTCATAAGTAACACAACAACAAAACAATCTGTATACACTGTGTAGGTCAAAGTTATCCATTTTTCTTTTATGCCAAAAATCAAAGCCAATTCCATGAAGATATTTTGTAAATTTCCTAATGTAAATATATCAAAACTTAATTTTTGATTAGTAATATGCATTGCTAAGAACTTCATTTGGACAACTTTAAAGATGATTTTCTCAATATTTAGATTTTTTTGCACCCTCAGATTCCAGATTTTCAAATATTGTCCTCCTAACAAACCACACATCAATGGAGAGATTATTTATTCAGCTTTCAGATGATGCATAAACCTCAATTAAAAAAAATTGACCCTTATGACTGGTTTTGTGCTCCAGGGTCACAAATATGAACATTACCATGGCTTTATGTGTACACACACTCCGAGATCAAATTTGTTTGTACGCACGCTTTATAAATGAGGCCCAGTGAGTCGAGAGTCTAGCAGCTTCACCTGCTTCCCTTCAGCCGCTCGGCGTCTTTCTCCAGAGCGTCCATCAGCAGGAACGAGTCTTCGGCCGGTTCATACACGTCTGTGAAAGCGCCGTGGCCAGCCGGATGGGAAAAACAGGGATGTACAGGATTTTGCAACATTTCCTGATGGTGAAGGAAAAAACAGGATGTACCAACATGGATTTTTTTTGCAACATCCTAATATACTGCGATATAGGGCTGCCCCGATTAATTAGGGGATGTAAATGATTCACCGCAAGCCGGTTGAGAAAATTGATTGAAATACAGTTAGGTGAATGATACAAATTGGTTAAGATGCTAAACAAATCACGACACAAATAAAGAGTAAGCAGTGTTATATGAATGCATCTCTGAGGGGAACTGACTATCTTTAGAAAAGTTTAGATGTATTTTCTTTTCATCTTGCCTCTGAACGATGCATATTAAAGTAGTGTTTTATAAATGCGCAGTGCTGTTTTTGTTTACAGTGGTAACCAAGGAAAACACTGTATCATTGTGTTCATTAAGCGGTACTGCGCTGTTTTTTGTTACAGCGGTAACCAAGGAAACACTGGCATCATTCGCTGTTCATAAGCGTTAGTTAAGCGCTGTTTTGTTTGTTTACATAACCAAGGAAACACTATCACTGCTGTTCATAAGCGCAGCGCTGTTTTGTTTACAGTGGTAACCAAGGAAACACTGCATCATTGCTGTTCATAAGCGTAGCGCTGTTTTGTTTACAGCGGTAACCAAGGAAACACTATCACTGCTGTTCATAAGAGCAGAGCTGTTTTGTTTACAGTGGTAACCAAGGAAACACTGTATCATTGCTGTTCATAAGCGTAGCGCTGTTTTGTTTACAGCGGTAACCAAGGAAACACTATCACTGCTGTTCATAAGAGCAGAGCTGTTTTGTTTACAGCGGTAACCAAGGAAACACTGTATCACTGCTGTTCAAAAGCTCCACCTGCTGGCAGAGAGTGAATCTGCGTCTCGTTCAGCTCGTCTGCTGTTTCTGTTTCATGCAGATATGTTTTATGTATAGATTAGCAAAACTGAAGTCAGACCATTCTGTTTTTGCTTCAGATTCCAAAATGATACAATCTAATTTAGATTAGAAACTGCTCATGTCGCATCCATCAACCATCTTTGTATCGATATTAAAATGCAAAATTCATTGGCTCTAACTAAAAATAAAAAGAAAAAACACAAACTAATATTTATTTTTATACATACGATGAGATTTTTTTTTTATTTTGTGTTACTTCTTTGAATTAGGGTTTTGTTTTACATTTTCAATTTAGATCAATTTCGCAAAGAAACGAAAGAAACTTTCTCCAATCTATCCAAAAAATTACAAAATTAAACATACCAAATAAACCGCATAATATGTGCATTAAATCTCATTTTGATAAAGGCTATGTCAATTAGCACTGCATTATGTGAGATCATGTATACTTTTAATATCATATAATCAGTTTCATATGCAAAGCTGAACTACCTCCTATGTTTCTGTTAGGAACTGATAAACAAGTACATGGTACATTTTATTACAGATGCGCTTTATTTGACTTCTTTTGGACTGCTGAACAAAAACACGAGCCTACTCCCATTCTAACACCTGGAAGAGCAAGGATCATTTTTAATATAACTCTGAATGGATTCGTCTGAAAGAAGAAAGTCATATAAAACCAGGATGCCTCGAGGGTGAGTAAAACATGGGCCAATTTTCATTTTTGGTGAACTAACCCATTAAAGCTCTTCATTTTGAATTATCAAAGTGCATTCGATAGAGAATAATTTAAGTCCTTTTTTCCCCAAGTCTTCATTTCCTCTTCTTTTTTATTTATATCTCAATAAAACCATATACTGTACCGTGGACATCATATTGAGATATTTTCATACATGATATTTTAAAATAATGCAAGTTATTAATGGGGTTCACAAACAAGGTCCAGTTCTGCTGGTCGGGTGTCAGACGTCTCTGAACAGATTTTATGCGCCTCGCTCGCTAACGAACCCGCCGCAATCTGGCTTTAAGTGTCTTTTCACACGCAAACGGCTTGATTGGGGCTTTTATGGATATATTTTCTGAGCTCTGGCACGCTGGAGCGCTCGATGGTGTGAATGTTAAAAGCCCCGAGCGTGTATCAAATCTGCTCTTGAAAACAAGCGAATTAAGAGAGGAGAAGTTTACAATGTCTTAATGAAGTCTATAAATGTACGCAGCATCTGTCTGAACACGCATCGCTCCTGTCACATAAACTTCTGGAATAATTCTGTCCTTTCATACAGCCAGCACAGAACATATTGTGCTGATACCATGGTACAGTGACGGTAAAACTATGGTACATCGATACATATATATATATATATATATATATTAGTGCTGTCAAACGATTAATCTCATTCAAAATAAAAGTTTTTGTTTACATAATACATGTGTGTTATGTCTGTGCATATTTATTATGTACATATAAATGCACACACGCATGTATACATTTTTTAAATATATACATGCATATACATAATAAATATGCACAGTACACACACATATGCGATTAATTGTTTGACAGCACTAATATGTATTTATTAATACATTTTTTTTTTTTTTACTGAATGAGTACCATATTAATTTACTATGGTATTTTCAAAACACTTCAAAGAATAAAGCGGTACACTTTTAATAGGAAAACATTAAAATTCAGTAAAAATTATGACATGAAAAGTAATACAATTTAGTATCTCAAATTCAACATAATTTTGTTTTTGTCATATTTTTTTACTTTCATAATTATACATTTTTTATTTTTTACTGTAAATTATTTTAACTTTTTTTTATACTGAAATGCATTTTACACTGAATGAGCACCATTTATTTACTATGGTATTTTCAAGGCAAATACTGTAGTACATGTTTTAAAAAAATAAGGAAATGAAATGATTTATGCCATAAACACCATGTTTTGTATTTTTTATCTGTTTTTTTTTTACTTCATCCATCTATCTATCTATCTATCTATCAGTGCTGGCAAACGATTAATCGCGATTAGTTGCATCCAAAATAAGTTTTTTGTTTACAAAATATGTGTGTGTATTGTGTGCGTGTGTGTGTGTATTGTGTGTGTGTATATATATATATATATATATATTATAGTATATATATATATATATATATATATATATATATATAAATAAACCCTATTTTAGTCATAACTGTGTTTTTAATATTGTTGTTTGTTTATTTTCTTACAAACTATGGTACTTTAGTATAACATGGTATTTTAATGGGGACGCATGAACAATTCAGCTGTTTTAAAATTCCCTTCTTGCACTCATTATAAAAGGTACTTTACAATAGCAGTACCATGTCATTGTTATATTACTTTGGTAATATCAGAGTACATGGAATTTTTCAAATATATCTCACAGTACATAACATAATTATTATAAAAATGTAACGTGACATTTACATAAAACACAGAACAGCATTAACAAAAAAGTACCAGGGTATTACCATGGATTTGTGGAGACAGTACCATGATAATACAACAGTATTATTTTAGTACTTTGCTGTAACCCATGTAAAGACCATGGTTTGTGATCCTGTTAAGCAACGCTACCATGGGATTGTCGGAATACTATGGTATTACCACATCTTTTTGACTGTCGCGCACTCTAATCGTTATTTATAATATTTTAAACTTTCTGATATAGACCATGTCTTTTAAAACTTTATATTATATGTGATACTTGAAGGTGTTTCTGTACCCTGTCTGCTCCAAGAGCATGGTTTTCAAACACAACAAGCGCGTGGACTCTGAATGCAGCGCTTCCGGCTACTGTCACAAGGTGCATTATGGGAGTCGTAGTTTTTCAACATGGATTCGTATGCCATGACCCCGCGTCGATTTTTTGATTGTGAATCATAATGGAAATATTATAAAAACAACTTAAGATCGATACTTTACACCTTATGGTAACGTGAAGACACAGTGTATATAATTTTTCATATTTGTAAATCCCAAATCAGTGACACTTCTTGTATGTGCAATTTTATACATATATTGTCATATACATCCCAACCGAAGTATATATATAAGAAATAAGTGCTTTTATTTTGTCCGTGCGAGCGTGAGCCGCTCCAGATGGCCCTGGTTAGAGCGTCCACGTGCTGTTTGCAAACTCTCAATTATAGATACAAGAGGGGCTCATAAAAGACAAGCAATAAAACATGTAATTTTTGCATGCAGCGAGTGATAAATCAAATGACTCACTTTACTTCACTTTTATTTAGGTATTCCTGAATCTGCAGAAAGGCCAGAGCTTTACAGGTTTTTTCTTTTTTTTTTTATCTTAGTTTTATACTCTGTAAAGCACAGTGGTCAACTCCTCTTGTGTTTATTTGTGCTATAGAAATGAATGAATGAATGATATATATGTATGTATCCTATATAGCCTACTATATACAACCAATGACGATTTTTAAAGTTTTTTTATAAATAATTCTCTTCTGCTCACCAAGCCTACATTTATTTGATCCAAAATACAGCAAATATACTCAGCTATTATTGAGTCTGTTCTGCTGTGCTCTTTTAAAAAAAGAAATAACTGTCTGGTTTTGGGTCAGCCAGCACATCAGATTTGTAAGAGGACGCAAACGGACTATTAGGACCGCAGCAGAAAGGATCATTGGTGTGCACCTGCCCAGTCCTTCAGGACTTGTACAACTCCAGAGTGAAGAAAACGGGCACAGGTAACATCAAAAAATTTCACAGACCCCTCTCACCCCGGACACACCTGTGGCCTGTGTGCACTTCTCCTGTCACCCTCAGACGCTGCAGATCTCTGTGCACTAGAACATCTAGACATAAAAACAGTTTCTCTCCCATGCCATCTCCAGCTTAAACAGCTAACACATGAATCATTACCTGTGTTCTGTAATTCATTTCCGTTAATCATTCTATATCTTAAACGATTGTCTTTCTCAAGTATTATGTAAATACATATGCATATCTCTTTATTTATACAGTTCTATATAGAGTAAAAATGCACAAATCTGTAAAAATAAATCTACTGTTCCAGATTCATACACATTATTTATTGCTAAGTCTTACTAATTTTATTTTATTTTTATTCTGTTCTCATGTCAGATGTGTAGGTATGCATTGTTTGTGTGTATGTAGCAGGAACACCTTAAAAAAAAAAAAAATCCCTGTGTGTTTGTGCACACCTGGTGAATAAAGCTAATTCTGATTCTAGATATTATCATTATCATTATTTAAAACATTATTTTTATTTTTATTTATTTTTATTTATTATTTTTTTTTTGGGGGGGGGTGTCTTTGATGTATATAGAAATATAAATATATATATAAAGAAATGATACAAATTAATACTTTTATTTAAAGATTTCTATTTCTGATGTGTGTATATATATATATATATATATATATATTATATATATATATATATATATATATATATACACACATAAAAAAATCACACAAAAAAATATATTTTATTTATATTACATATCCAGATAAGAACACATTATACATGACATGAGGAGGAGACATTAAACTCTCAATAGAGGGCAGCATTGATCTATGTGCCTTTCTTTCCGGCCTTTGATTTTTCCTCTGAGTTGAAATTTTGAAAGCACAGTTTGGCAAGATTCCTGCCAGTTTCAGTCAATATCACTTTAAACTTCATTCTGGATCATACTTAATACACTGTTAAAAGAAATAATCTGACTCGACTGACTCGTAGAAGCAGGACTGGTCAATACATCCAGCCATAAGACAAACAGCGTACAAAAAACACCTTCAGATGGCTCTTATTTCATTCACGCCTTCAGCTCCAGGTGTTAAACAAATACAGATCGAGAATTAATCCTGACACTAAACTCAGCAGAGAGAAACACTGCAGAAGCTGACACACAGTTCACTGCAGATCTGCTTTAAATCAGGTGGATCACGACCCAAAAACTGCTCAAGGGTCACAGACAGACATGTCAAGATACAGATAATGCAATGTAAATATCCATATCATTGTTTATAGGCTAGCAAAGCAACAACATTTATACCCAGCTAACATTCTGGTAAGAATATGAACAAACAATCTTCCAGTAACATTAACACAACGCTCATTCAGACGCATCTGCTCTTTAGTAATGTACTCAGAATGTTATGTTATGTATACATCATTTACATTATATGTTTATATATTAAATGTTTTAGTTCTAAATATTTTAAATGTTTCTAATTGTTTCAGAATGTTCAGAGAACATTTAAAAGTAACGTTCCATAATGTTTGCAAAATGATACAATGGGGCATGTTACTTTAATGTTCAGTTTTTACAAAATAAGTTTTTTAAGCTACTAAACATTAAAAAAAAAAAAAAAAAAAAAACAAAATGTTAGCACAACATTTTTGTTAGACCCATGTTCAGAGAATATTCTGAATCAACATTTTCATAACTTAATGGGAATGTTAGCATAACGTTTTTGTTAGAGGCCTCAACTTTTAAGCGGAGGAAACACTTGAGAGACTGGTCTTCACTCGTCGCAGGCCGTGTGCTCGGACCGTGACCCGGCTGTGATCTACAGGAGGGAAGATTTAACACTTCCCATCCACCCTTCCCCCGGAAGGCCTCTCAGAGACCAAAGGATTCAGCTGCTACTTTTTCACTTTATATTCTGCAAATTGCAAGTTTTGTTTTGTTGCAAAGAATACAAAGTCTGTCCATGAAAAAGAGATAGTTCACTTCAAATAAGAATTCTGCTGTTTTAAACCTGAATGATAACAGCTGGAGCTGAAGACATGAATGGTATAGGAGCCATCAAAAAAAAAAAAAAAAAAAAAAAAAACCCTATTTGATTAAGAATGTTTTACTAATGTTCCCATTAAGCTTTGAACACATTCTCTGAATATTCAAAACATCCATTTTTTAAATGGTTAATTTTTTTTATTCATTTATTTGTTATTCGAACGTTATCAGAAACATTAAGGGAACATCCCATTTTAGCATTTTGCAAGCATTAGGGTAACGCTACTTTTGAATGAATGAGTTAATAACCCGGCTAATAAGGAATATTCTTGGATTCTTTACTTAAAAAGCTGGCAAATGTTCTTCCAATAATGTCAATAGAACGTTTGTTATAATAATTTTTCCAAACATTAGCACAGTATTTATACAGCGTTCATGGAACTTTTTATGGAAAATTTTTAGTTGGATGTTCATCTAATGCTTTTAAATGTTCCTACTTGTTTCAAAATGTCCAGAGAACATTTAAAAGTAACGTTCCCATAATGTTTACATGTTCCTTTAATGTTCGTATAACCAAAAAAAAAAAAAAAAAAAATTTTCAAAACATTTTAAATATTGGCCAATTTTGAAATTCTCAGAACATTTCAGAAATTACATTTTCGTAAATTAATGAAACATTAGCAAAACGTTCTTTGAACATAGTTTTGTGAAAAATTTAAAATTATACATAATTCAAAGAACTCTTTATTTCTGAAAAAAGAAAAATGAGTTGGACGGTTTTTCGTTTCAGAACGTTCAGAGAACATTCAAAAGTAACATCCACATAATGTTTGCAAAGTGATCAAATGAAAGGTTCCCTTTTACGTATGTATAACCATAATAATAATAATAATAATAATAATAATAATAATAATAATAATAATAATATATATATTAAAACATTAAAAAAAAAGATTTTTAATGATATATAAATAACATTACCATTTTGCAAATGTTATTAAAGACAACTTTGAACAAACGCTCTGTAATGAACCATGTTTGTTTATAACTTTGAGAGAACCTTGCCAGAACGTTCTGAGAAAGTTGTTTTTTTTGTGTGTGTTTTTTCTTTTCCTGCTGTAGAAAAGTGCAGTGTGACGGGTTCAGAACGACATGAGCAAATGATAACAGAATATTAATTTTTCAGTGAACTTTAAAGATACAATCATCCTACTACCGTCTTACCACCCATAAAAGATCATCACAGGAAGATCTTAAACTGTAAGGAACTGTAAAATGTGTGCAGTTCTCCTCTGAGCCAAACGTTCAGTTCCTAGATCCGTCTCTGTGGTCGCAGCAATGCTTTTATGAGGCTGGAGTTATAACTTGGATTAAACGAATGAAGTGTCTGACTCTCTGCATTAGAAAGCTGCGCGCGCTCATTGAAGCCAGCTGCGTGCTTTAATTCAGGGTGCTTTGTTCAGGATGTTCTGCTCTTCTCTGGAGACGCTGAGCTGTGTGGAGAGCTTTATGAGAGATCGGCTGGCACTGAGACATCAGCAGAACTCGTTCTGAAACTCATAAACGTGCGCTTCAAAGCACTTCAACAGCACAGACGCTTCTTTAGAGGATTTGTACTCGTGTCTGTGTTTCTGTCAATATAATATAATATAATATAATATAATATAATATAATATAATATAATATAATATAAATATTTTCTCATCATCTCAATTTTTTTTTTCTCATCAGTGCAGTCAAACTATATAATAGTCCAAATAATCCTGATCTAATTATATATAATATATTATATATAGATATATATAGATATATATAGAATTATATATATATATATATATATATAATATATCAGACTTATACAAGAGGACTTTTCCTTTTAATTCATTGTAATTCAGCATATTTAATTCTATATTTTATTTAATTCAATGCGATACTACAAAGATATTTGTTGATGAATATTTAGCATTTTTAAAATATTTACAAAAAAAAAATTGCAACATTTTGCAACCCAATCTCACAATAAATAAATAAATAAAGAAATTTATTTACAATAAATAAATAAATAAATTAATTAATAAACTGTGGCTGGTGTGCAGGAATGACCAGACTGTGCAAATGACCTTACTGTCATCATAAAGTCAATTCCCAACAACCTCCTTTATAGCAGTTCATAAATGTCCATTACTGTAGAAATATGAGTAATGAGTAAAAAGTATTCCAGTAAAATTACAAAAATGTTTTACACATGCTGTCACGAGGATTTCCAAAGAATGCAGTTAATGCCATTTTAGAAGTATCAACGCACAGATGTCCTTATTATTGGACGCCCGCTGAGGAATATGACTGCAATAAACTGGTCTAGTCACTTATTGAATTATTATGGGGTCCATGAGGGAAACCATTTGAATAGATGAACGGGGTGCGGATGGAATTCGCAGTAATTTTCACAGGTGATGTCTGTGGTTGCAGGTATTGAGAGTCACTCAGGGGTGTTTGTGTATAAACGATAGCTCGACGAGGCCGATGGAGGCAGATTTACGTGGGGCGCGGAGCACATGCTGCACGCTGGAGAAAACCTATACTGTGAATTTATCACAGCGAGGCTCTGTGAGCCACTGGATTTATTGCACCCCTGCTGTCCATCATCTTCAGCAGAGATGGAGAAAGAGAAGGAAAAACAAGCAAAGCTTGCATGAAGGCATTTTTAGTGTGATAGTGTTGTTAAAGAAGAACTTTGACACTTGAAGAAGCGACCATTAGTGTTCTTATTCATCTCTATTGTTGCTCCTCAGGTAATGCAGGACTCAGCGGGAAACAGGCATGTGTGACAGAAAATGTGCTCTTTTTTTTGCTCTGAAAAATAGGGCCTAATATGTACTGTGCTAATATGAAGAAATGTTCCATATAGATTTTTTTTACCTGTTATTTTCTACTATGTTGGGTTGAAGGAAATTTCTGTAAACTTAACGGATCATGTCTTCTTACCAGTAGCTTTTCTATAGAATATACATATATATATATATTTTTTTTTTTTCCACAGTGCATTATGATATATATTTTAAGCAAATTAAATGGGGGTGAGGTGTCGCAACAAGATGTCGCAACATCTAACTACTGGGGTGCCTCAGGGCTCAGTTCTTGGACCACTTCTCTTATCTGTCTACATGGCATCACTAGGTTTCTGTCATTCAGAAACATGGCTTTTCATATCACTACTATGCTGATGACATCATCCAGTTAGGCACATCAACCATAACTCCTTCAAAAAAAAAAAAAAACAGCCAGGAACCTTGGAGTTATGATCGATGATCAGCTAACTTTTCTCAAGACCCACATTGCTAAAACTGTCCGGTCCTGCAGATTTGCTTTATTCAACAATTAAGAAGATTCAGGCCCTTTCTTTCGGAACATGCTGCACAACTCCTTGTTCAAGCTCTTGTTTTGTCCAGGCAGGACTAGTGCAATGCTTTCTCAGCAGGTCTTCCAGCCACTTCTATCAAACCTTTACAACGCAGCAGCAAGATTAATTTTTAATGAGCCGAGAATAATGCACGTCACACCTCTATTTATCAGTTTGCACTGGCTACCAATAGCTGCTCGCATAAAATTCAAATTGAATTTTATGTCAAATTCAAAAAACAGTACTGGCTCTGCACCCCTTTACCTTAATTCATTACTTCAGACTTATGTGCCTCTAGAAGCTTCCGTTCTGCAAGTAAATAACACATTATTGTTCATCCCAAAGTGGCACTAAAACACTTTCACTGACTTTTACATTAACTCTTCCCTCCTGGTGGAATGACCTGCCCAACTCAATCCCAGCAGCTGAGTCCTTAGCCATCGTCAAGAAACATCTAAAAATTAATTATAAATTAATTTGAAATTAAATAAAAATAATAAATTAAATTAATAAATTATAAATGATAAATTACAATAAATGTGTGTGTGTGTGTGTATATATATATATATAAGAATATCTTTTTTCAAAATATATAAATAAATAAATAAATAAATAATATCAGTTATTATGATGTGTGCTTTATAACTAAAATACGCTTTCATAAATGTAAAAATGTTCCTGAAAATCTCCTTTAAAAAATCCTAGTACTCAGTACAAGAATTTTTAAGCATATTTTAATCATCCTCAGTACAGGAAGTTTAATACTCAGGTCAGGGGTTTGTTTAAATCTCTGCCCCAAGCATGAGCAGCAGTGATGGCTGGCTACTAATCAGGAGTTATTAAAGGAAGGAGGTCAGATGAGAGGTGAGTGGATTTATCCGTCTGTAGAGACTTTGAGCGTTCCTTCTTCAGCTGCTGCGTGTTAAAGTCAAGCCGGCGTTATACTAGCACTGAGAGAAGATTCGCGGACCGCTGAAAGATGGCTCAAATGCTGACTTTACTGCCTCCATAAACAGAAGTTTGGCCTACTTCCACCAAAGGACTAATAACTGGCTTGTTTTTGCTGGTTAATGATGGCGTGTGAGGGGCAGGGTTACAGCACTGTCCTCTGGGGCATCAGGAACAACAGACTCATTTATGACGATTCGTGATTAATGTGTGTACATCAATATCACAAGGCTTGTAGTGCCACTACTTCTGATTATTAAGGAAAACAGCATGATCACTGGTCAAAAAGTACTATGGTATTACCCATTCATTCATTTAGAGTTCACATTTGTAGAAAAACAAAATAGTGCTTGGTTTAGGGGTTTTAGCAGGCAGCACTAAATATATATAAATATATATAAAAACTATGATTATATTTTCTGGGGACACTATCATGACAGCAAAACCAGGGCATTCTTTGAAATATACAAGTATGATAATCAAACCTTAGTGTTCATTTAAAACAACTATGATTTTGCCAACTACCATTCTAACAGGGAATGTTCTTTTAACTTTCACTAAAGGTTTTTAAAAGCTTCATAAATGTTAGGAGAAAACATTCTTAAAGAAATGTTTATGGACTGTTCTTATAACTTTATTAATGCTTGATATACGTTCTCGTGACATTGAGAAAATGTTCTGAGATCCATTGTATAATTTGGCAAACATGGAAGCATTACTTTTGAACGTTCTCTGAACGTTCTGAAACAAGCAGATACATTTAAACATTTTTAGATAAACATCCAACTAAAACTTTTAAGAAATAAATGTATAAAAGTGTAAATGATGTATAAATAATGTTTTTGTGCTAATGTTTTGAGAACATTTTTTAAAATTACAAACATTCTAAAAAATGCTACTGGAAGAACATTAGATCATAACTTTGAGAGAACCTTGACAGAATTCCCTGTTTGCTGGAATTAATAAAGCAACAGAAAGAATCTGAGAGGCAGCTCCGGAGGTCTGGAAGAGTTTAGTTGATGTGTAGAGGTCAGGATCACACAGGTCAGGTGGAGGATCTCTGACATCGGTGAGGTCAGTCGATGGAAACGAGAGGAAATCTAGTGGGATTGAGAAAATCTCCGCCTGCGGCACTCAAACTTTACAGCTACAGCCGCTGAGCTTAACACAAGCCAAACTAAAGCGCACTTTAGGGCCCATCAGGAGCAGCCAATGGGCTCGTTTGAGAACGGGACATCAGATCGGCGCGTGGGAACCGACCAAACATGGTGCTCACCACCTTCCCACGAGTGCATTTCTGTTCAGATGCATGAAGCTGACTGTGTTTGGATGGTGAATCGTGTCCTTATATGCAAGTTAGAGCAAGTTTTCATGCACAATTGTAAGTCTAAGTGCTTTACATAAAAACAATAAATAAATAAATAACAACAAGGAATTTTTAAAACTAATATATATATATATATATATATGTGTGTGTGTGTGTGTGTGTGTGTGTGTGTGTGTGTGTGTGTGTGTGTGTTTGTTTGTATGTGTAATAATATAATAGATGTAATAAAATGTAATGTAATGTAATAAATGAAATAATAAGAATGTAATATATATATATATATATATATATATATATATATATATATATATTATAAAGATGAAAAAATGAAAATAATAATAAAAAGTAAAAAAAAAAAAAATGTATTCAGAACAAATAAAAATAAATGAGATTCCATAAATAAACAAGCCAAAGTGCTGTACAAAAAAATAAATATATAAAAAAATAAAAATAAAAAAATCATAAAATAATCCTAAGAAATAAAAAATAATAATAAATAGTAAAAAAGATTTTAAATTTATTAAGAATGAATGAATAATAAAATAAAATAGTAAACAAATATTGTATATCTAAAGCATAATTGTTTTAATTTTTCTATTATAAAATTTTCCATTATATTATTTATATGTTTTTTAGTGATGTCACTAAAACATAACACCATACTTAATTGTGATTAATTGCCATTGTTACATTCTGGAGGATGAAACTCAGATTCTAGCCACCTCTGACTCGGAAGACCTTAGAAACCACATAGCAACACCCTGGCAACCGTCTCCAGCACTCTAGCACCACGGCGATGAATTCACTCACTCACTCTAGTTTTACCTTCAGTATTTTTCCCTCATAAATATCTCAGTTTTGGCAGCGCAGATGTTCTGCCGTGTCTTATCGGTTTGCACACACCGTTTCCAGCTGCGGTTGGACAGACTGTCCTGTTCCTTCAACAGTGTTTAACAACGTGTTTTCTTCCACAGATCAAATGAATCTTTTCATAAAAATACCATACAGATGACGTCTGGAGAAGAGGATCTCACATTAGATATCAACACACTTCACTATCTCAGCAATGGATGCTCTGCAGTGAATGGGTGCCGTCAGAATGAGAGTCCAAACAGCTGATAAATACATCACAATAATCCACAAGTAATCCACAGCACTCCAGTCCATCAGTTAACATCTGGAGAAGACAAAAGATGAAACACATCCAGCATTTAGATGTTTTTAACATCAAACCTCGCAGGGTTTTAGGCCAAAACAAGTATATTTTTGTTAACATGAAGGCAAAAATTAAATCAAAACTAACTCTGTTTTCTTAAATTATGTTCCTGGTTTTATTTTGAATGATTAATTGATGCATTTAAATCACATTGATCTGTTTTGCTAAATTGTTATTAGAAAATGTTATTTCTAAATGTCCACGTCCCAATAAATGTCCAGTTTTTCAAAATGTTTTAAACCTTTTTTCTTGTTTATATGAACGTTAAGGAAACATTCCATTGTATCATTCTGCAAACAATATGAGAATGTTACTTTGGAACGTTCTACGAACATTCTAAAAACCAGCAGATACATTTAAAAACAAAAGTTACAAATGTTTCAAAGAACTGTTAGAGAAAATGTTCCATGAATGATGCATAAATAACGTTTTTGTGATGACAACATTAGTAAAGACCAGATAACTTCAAATTAATATTCTATTAATGTTACTGGAAGAACATTTATTCCATGGATAATTTAACATCAGAAAAGAGCACAGGAAGGTATTTGTAAAAACAGCAGACGTTTTAATCGTCCGTAATGTTCAGGGGATCTTGGAGGAAATTATTCACAGATAGCACATGTAGCTGTGCATATGACTCCAGTAACATGATGAAGCCCTGATTTATCCTCCAAAAGAGAGAATATGCACCTATAAAGCCTCTCGGTAATGAACTCCACATTACAGATCTAATGGCAGACTTCAGACGGACGGCTTTCCGCCTCCACTGATGAGAAGGTCACGTTTCTAATTCATATCAACAAGCCTGTGTTTATCAAGGAAGTCTGTGGGAATCGCTCTGTGATTAGCGGCAGGCCGCTCGCTTAACTTATGGCCAGATAAAGGTTTAAGTAAACTTTTAAAAGTTTGGTCTTCCGCGGTGCTCGCCGCAGCGTGCGCTTTTCATTTACACTGCAAATGAGAAGCAAAACCATACATTCAGTGAGCTTTATGCTTAAAACCATCTCTGAAAATAAGTTGTGATATCTGCTGTTTTTTTTTTTTTTTTTTTGTTTTTTTTTGGATAAATGTAAAATAAATACATAAAATAAAATTTTAAAAGTCTAAATAAATAAATAAATTCTTGAAAATAAGTCTTGAAATATTCTGCCATTTGTCTTAGTGTAAAATAAATAAATAAATAAATTCTTGAATATAAGTCTTGACATCTGCTGTTTGACTAAATGTAATAAATAAATACATAAATAAATAAATAAATTCTTGAATATAAGTCTTGACATCTGCTGTTTGACTAAATGTAAAAAATTAATTAATAAATAAATAAATAAATAAATAAATAAATAAATAAATTCTTGAAAATAAGTCTTGACATCTCCTATTTAATTAAATGTAAAATAAATAAAAAATAAAAGATAAGCCTCTATATCTTCTGTCATTTGGCTAAAAGTAATAGAGAAACAGACAAAAAACATGCAAACAAACAAATTCATAAAAATACAGTAAGTCTTAAAAATTAGTCTTGATATCCTCTGCCTTTTGGCTGAAATAAGTAAGTAAGTAAATAGATAAATAGATAAATAAATAAATATTAGCATTTGATTATAACAAAGTAATGTCGCCAGTATTATTTGAATATTAACTAACTGTAGGCAGTCCACTAGCATGTAGATGAACTCAAAGCTACACACGTAAACAAGAGGCCCGATTTCTGCTTTATTTTTATATTAAATATTTTTACTGGAGGACACAAGGAAGCAAATGAGGTTTTGCAGTCTGTCTCTATCAGACGAGCTCTCATATGGCTCCAGTCTGCAGAGGAAGGCCATTCTCGGGCGCTCAGTGTTGTTGTGGTTTGTGGTCCTGTTCTCACCCGGGTCCAGTAGAGCCCTGAGGGAGAACATGTGTGAGCCAAATGTGACGCTAAAGCAGCACCGCGTCTCACAGAGACCCGAGGAGACAAAACAGAGCTGCATTATTCCTTCAGTCTCACACGTGTCTCCACTAGAGCTTCACGTCTCAACAGTGTGCTCAGACTCAGGGGGTTAATGTAACTCGATTATGTCTCCTGAGATCTGAAAGAGCAACATCTGAGCAGCTTCATCATCATCATCATCATCAGGGTCATTTTGAATCAGAACTGAAATTCAACACAGAATCGTACACAGGAACAACGTCACATTCACAGTGACTCACATTTAAACTTTCTAAATGAAGCACAAACAACAACCCTGAACACCCTGCACCTTCACTCTTCTGTTCTGATGGAGAGATTGAATTTAAGGTCTATGGGAGTGCAAGCATGAGCTCATGATCGACGAGACTTTCCAAAAATAAGACCCTGGATGGCCATTCCTCCTCTGGTTTGACTGGAAAGAGCTTCAAAGTTCGCCGAGCCGTGAAATAATTACTCACTAAAAACTAATATCTCCCGCTCATCTATTAATGGTGTGCCGGTGGGAGATCAGCTGCGGCGCGGACATTTGATATATAAACGTCATCACTTCATTTCTCTTGTTGTTTTCTCTGTTCCGGTCAATCGCACTCGCTGACAGACTTCAGTTACCAGCAGAAAACTTTATCTGAAAGAGTGGAGAGGAAATAAACACGTGTTACGCTGCTTTCCGTGAATCGTTTTTTGTGTTTTTAATTGTCTGATGACTGTACGGTGCGTCAGAATGGGAACAAATAGTTACTTGAAATAAAATAATAATTTGCTGAAATGAAATAAAACATAAAAAAATCATATTTTAGTTACTAGACAAAACTACATTTTCCATTTTAATGTATTTTAAATTGATGTACTAAAATAGCTAAACTGAAATATAAATGAATAAAAACTATATGCACATAAAAAATTACTAAAAACACACGCACACACACACACACACACACACACACACACACACAACAAAGCTGTACATCGCCATCAGCGAACAACAAACAAATAACCCCAAAGGCTTTTTCATAATAGCCGGTGACTTCAACCACGCAAACTTAAAGACAGTTTTGCCAAAGTTCTACCAACATGTGAACTTTGCAACAAGGGGAAAAACACACTGGACTCTGTTTACACAACAGAAAGGAACGCATACAAGGCTGTACCCCGCCCCCACCTCGGGTACTCTGACCACATCTCTGTTATGCTAATTCCATCATACAGACCACTTCTGAAACTCGCCAAACCGGATCAAAAACTCATCACAGTTTGGCCAGATGATGCTACCTCAACACTACAAGACCGCTTTCAGTGCACAGACCGGAACACGTTTAAAGAGGCAGCCACCTACAACAACCTCACAGACCTGGAGGAGTACACTGAAACTGTGAGTGCTTATATCAAAAAGTGCTTTGATGATGTGACAGTCACCAAGACTATCTCCACACATGCAAACCAAAAGCAGTGGATGACAGCAGAGGTTTGTGGGCTGCTAAAGACCAGAAATGAAGCATTCAGATCAGGAGATAAAGCAGCCCTCAAAACAGTAAGAGCTAATCTGTCCTGTGGCATCAAATATGCTCAAAAATCAAACAATCACTTCACAGACAGCGGAGACACACGGAGCCTGTGGCAAAAAAAACCATTCAGACCATCACTGACTACAAGCCCTCAACCACAGGTCTGGTGATAATGACACATCCCTCCCGATGCACTCAACCACTTTTATTCATGGTTTGAAATGCAGAATGACACACCTGCACAAAAACTGCCCATACCTCCCAACGACCAGGCACTCTGTCTGTCTCCAGCCGACGTAAGGAAGATCCTGTCTAGGATTAACCCACACAAGGCTGCGGGTCCTGACGACATACCTGGCCGTGTACTGAGAGATGTCCTAACAGATATCTTCAAAAACTTGCTGAGCAAGGCAGTCGACCCCACTTGTTTCAAATCCACAACAATCAAAGAAATCACCTGTGTCCTGTCTAAACAACTAACATCTCATAGCGCTGACTTACCAATCATGATGAAGTGTTTTGAGAGGTTAGTCATACACAACATCAAAACCAGCCTCCTCAACACGCTCCACCCCATCCAGCATACATACCAAACAAACCGCTCTACAGACGATGCAATTTCCTCCACCCTCCACCTGTCTCTTACCCACCTAGCAAATAAAGACTCCTATGTCAGAATGCTGTTCATCAACTTCAGCTCAGCATTCAACACAATAATACCACAACAGCTCATAAACAAACTAAACCTGCTGGGCCTTAACAATTCCCTCTGTAATTGGATTCTGGACTTTCTAACTGGAAGACCTCAGTCAGTCCGTGTCGGCCACAACACCTCGAGCACTACCACACTGAGCACAGGTGCCCCACAAGGCTGTGTACTCAGCCCGCTGCTCTTCACGCTGCTGACCCACGACTGCACTGCCAAGTTCAGCTCCAACCACATCAAGTTTGCGGATGACATAACTGTGGTAGGTCTCATCTAACAACTTGTGCCTCAATGTGGAGAAGACAAAGGAGGTTGTGATGGACTTCAGGAAAACTGCGTTGACCACCCCCTAATGACCATCGACAGCTCGACTGTGGAGAGAGTCAGTAGCACTAAATTCCTGGAGGTGCACCTGGACCACCAACACCATGTCACTCTCCAAGAAGGCACAACAGTGGCTACACATTCTCCGCCGGCTGAAAAGAGCAAGTCTCCCTCCACCCATCTTCACCACATTCTACACAGGAGCCATAGAGAGCGTGCTGACCAGCTGCATCACTGTCTGGTACGGGAACTGTAGTGCAGCAGAACGCAAGACTCTCCAGCGGACAGTGAACACAGCTGCAAAGATCATCGGTGCCCCTCTCCCCTCCATCCTGGACATTTTCCTAACACGATGCACCAGCAAAGCCAACAGTATCGTGAAGGACCCCACCCATCCCTCCCACAGTCTCTTCCAGCTCCTACCATCAGGAAGGTGATACCGGAGCATCAGAGCCCGCTCCCAATCACCCCACCCTCCTCTGAAACCCCACACACAACCCCTACCTCCTGAAACATGGACCATCTCACCTCCTCCACCCCCCAAACACCACCCAACCTTAACACATCACAGAAAAACTGTCTGAAACATTCTTTTTTTGTGTGTGCAATTCAAATCTATTTTTGTGCAATTCTCCCCTCTGCGCACTAGACACTTTTTACACACACTGCTGTGTGTATATAATCCCACAAAAGACTCAGTAATATGTGTGTTTACATGCTCATGCACTACAGCTCATCTTGCACTGTTCCCCAGCCAGCTGCTTGACTTACGATGTTTCTCTTTGCACATGTACAGTATTATGTGAAGCATTCATATAGTCTATATATTTTAATTTTTCAGTCTATGTATAGGTAAACATTTACATTTATATATAGCATATTCATATTCAAACTCTGTCAGTAGGTTAGTTGTGTATAGGTACAGTATTATGTGAAGCATTCATATAGTCTGTATATTTTAATTTTTCAGTCTATGTATAAGTAAACATTTACGTTTATATATAGCATATTTATATTCAAACTCTGTCAGTAGGTTAGTTGTGTATAGGTTTATACTGTTTTACTTCATTGTTGTATGTCTGTATTTATGTAGCACTGTGGTCCTGTGAGGCATTTTGTTTTGTATGTCCACACATATAGCGGAATGACAATAAAGCTTAACTTGAACTTGAACTTGAACTTGAACAAAAACAAATAAAATATATTCCAAAAAATTAATAAATAAACAATAATAATGGTAAAAGTTTTTTCACTAAATAAATAAAGCGCATTTAGTTTAGTTTAGTTTTTTTTTTTTTCAAAATCTAAAATGACCAAAAAAATTATCAATTTATCAATTAATCAAAAATAAATGAAAATGGAAAATACAAAAATAAAAACTGAAAAAAAAGAATGAAAAAAATAATAAAATAATATTATATCAGTGATACCTAACACTGGTTTGGAAATTAAAAGATGCTCAAAAATGGTCAGAAAATCAATTCATATGAATCAGTTCATACTTTTTGTTAGTTTATTCTCAAGAATCAAATGGCATTATGTTTTTAGAGGTTACAAATGTTGTGGTTTTTTTTTTTTTTCAAATATAGGTCTACAGTAAATATTTCTGATCAAATTTATAGATAAAAAAAGGGCTAACCAAAAAAAGTGCAACATATTGACCAAAAGATTGCTAAACTTCTGTAGACTTCCATCAGAATCCACATATCAGGAAAAACTCCACAAACTGACCAGATCCTGGTGGTCACAGTCAAATACCTGAGCAACCCAGTTTGAATGAAGTGAATGTATCTGATCATTTTCAAACATTATTACTTTGCACGTGCTCTGTACTCGAGTAGTTCAAATGACCTACTTCCATAACAGATTTGTGAGATCCACTCGCTGCAGGTACATAATTAACTTCTAAACGAGCAGCTGAGGAGATGCCTGTAAAGAGAAATAATGAGGAGGTTCAGGGCAGGAGAGCAAAGGTTCAAACCGCCGCTGGTTCAGAGCCAACTGGGTCACTTCTGTCAGATCTACTGTACAACACCATGTGTTTGTGTTTAAGAAATGTGTGTGTGTGTGTGTGTGTGTGTGTGTGTGTGTGTGTGTGTGTTCAGGTTGGAGAGTTCAACAACCGGCTTCAGGAAATATAAATCCCATTCATGTTCTTAAAAACGTCTATGATTGAACAGCCATAAGAAGTTGTATAGTTATCACATTCAACAAAAATGTTATAAGAACATCACGTTTTTCTTTTTTTTTTTTTTCTTCTGAATGGTTACATTATTTTTGGTTATGCGAGCATTAAGGGAACATTCTATTGTATCATTTTGCAAAACGGGAACGTTACTTTTGAATGTTCTCTGAATGTTCTGAAAGAAGTAACATTTGAAAAAACGTTAGATGCGCATCCAACTAAAACATTTCAGAAAAAAAGAGATGTTCCATGTATAAACAATGTTTTAGTGCTAACGTTTTGAGAAAATTAAGATGCTGAATGAACATTCTGTTAACGTTCCTTTATGGGAAGAATGTTTGTTCATAACTTTGAGAGAACCTTTCCAGAATATTTTTGTGGAAACCATGATTAATTTTATTTTTCAGGATTCACAGATGAATAGAAAGTTCAAAAGAACAGCGTTTATTTAAACTAGAAATTTTTTGTTACATTATAACGCCTTTACTGTCACTTTAAAACAGTTTTTAATGCATTGATGCAGTTTTTATTTTACCCCAAAACTTTTGAATAGTAGCGTATCATGGTTTTCAGAAAAAATATGAAGCAGCACAACAGTTTTGATACAAGACAACACTGATAACAATCTAAAATATTAGTAGCAATCAGCATAGGCCTATTAGAATAATTTCTGAAGGATCATGTGACACTGAAGACTGAAGTAATAATGCTGAAAATTCACAGGAATAAATTACAGTTTAACAAATATTCACATAAAAGACATCTATTTTAAATCTTAAAATATTTCACAATTTAATTTTATTTTTCATCCAATAAATGCAGCCTTGGTGAGCAGAAGGATAGTCTTTAACAACACATGCACACACACATGTTTGTAATCATTTGGCACTAATATGTCCATGAAACATTATTTTTGTAATGCGTGGATGCATGTGTGTTCACGTTATAAAGACTGCGTCACATTTCTCTCTTTACATACAGTGTCTCTGCATGCTAATGGCCGCTATCCACGTTCCAGATGTTCCAGGATGCCGCGTGAAGCCAAATCAGGTAAACAAAGGAACCTCAGATCCCACACTGAGCTTCTGTTTTCACTCGATTCACAAACGTCTGCCTCCAGCCCCGCCGGGACACGCACTTATTATGCTATCCATGTTTTGGTTTGGTTTTAAGACTTTTGGCCTCTCCAGCTCCTCCGCAGTAAGAACCGAAAAGCAGCGGATCACATTTTTGATGTTACATATAAAAGTTTACACACAAATCAACTTTTACTAGCTATACTGTGGAATATTTAACAGCGAGCGCGAGGCTATGAAAAACCATCATGCGATTTAAGAAAGTGTTGCTTTGAGTGTTTTTCATTCATTTCTCTTGGTGTTTAATGGGTCAGCTATCAAGACTGTGCTGTAGCTGCATAAACAGTGGAATATTTTCCCTTCAAATTAAATGAACGCTGTCACACTCGGGGTTTTTCAAGTTTATTCATCTCCTGAGGAATATTTCATAAGCACGTCTGTGGGGTCAAATATTTTTCCCAGTGTAATGTTTGTGCCAAGATCCCTGCTGGAAAATAAGCTGGTATATGGACTGGCAAAATAAGAGTATCATAATAAAGCAATAAAACTGTGAGTGCTTTAATAAACACGTGTTGAGGGTGCTGATGTTTTTCACTTAAAAAATGAGTAGTGCTTGTCAAATCTGTTTAAAGTCATATGCTGTGTACTCACAAGAAAAAACTGGTGTCAGTGTTGTACAAGAAGCTGTTGCTGGAAATCACATGATTTAAAATATAAACTCACAAATGAAAAAAACTGTAAATACAAAATTCAGAATATTTTCTAGAGATCATCAAGTTATGTTGTGTGCACCAGTTAACCTGGTGAGCATTATACGGGCTTCAGAGCAGGTTAATACGTCAACTTCTGAACCGAAAACAAATGTTGAGTAGAATTAAATTACTGGAACTACTGAAAAGGAAAATTTCAAGCCATCCGATATATAGTTTGAGTTTGTTTATTCGTCAGATTTGGAGAAATGTAGCATTCAGTCACTGTCTCACCAATGGATGCTCTGCAGTAAATGGGTGCCGTCAGAATGGGTGCTTGATCTGTGCAGATTTCTCTCCTGATTCAGACCAGACCACTTTTTCACTGGAGGAAGTGTTATTATGGATTATAGACTCTATGTATTTGAGTTAAAAGCATCTTAATGCTGGATGTGTTTCAGCTTTTGTCTTCTCCAGATGTTAACTGATGGACTGGAGTGCTGTGGATTACTTGTGGATTATTGTGATGTTTTTATCAGCTGTTTGGACTCTCATTCTGACGGCACCCATTCACTGCAGAGCATCCATTGATGAGACCCTGATGCAATGACACATGTCTACAAATCTGATGAAGAAACAAACTCATGTACATTTTGGATGGACTGCAGGCGAGCACATTTTCTGCACAATTTAATTTTTGGGTGAACTCACCCGGTGAACTAAGGTAAGATTTAAAAAAATATATAAAATGTATTTATTAAAAACATATGCTCATACACACCAAATAATGTGAAGAATTTGATATCAAGTATAAAAACATGAATACAGGCCAATATTATTTCCCACTATTAAACATTGATATGAACTCCATCCCACAAGATCTGAAAATCTCTGTGAAGTTGGTCCAAATTAATAATGAGAAGAAGGAGCTCTTGTGAGCATTACGAAACTCATGTTGTTTTGACACACAACGCTCCATACAACTCATTCAGTTCCTGGCAGCGTGAGCGTCCGGGCGATAGCTAATCCTGATGTTGGGCATCAAATGTGCGCTTTTTTTTCCACAGATTCATTTTTCAGGAGCATCTGAGATTTACTTTAGCGCTCGGATTGACTGATTTCGAGGAATTGGCTCCATCTGGCCGTGGCTGTGGCCTGCGGTGATGTGATGTTAAGACTGACCATAAACACATCGCTGAAGTCCACCGTCACGCCGCTGGAAACCACAGCGCTCTGTCACACATGCTTTTTCAGGCCAGTAGTTTGGGAATCAAGAACCGGCTCTTTTTTTGGATTAAAATGGATTAACAAAATACTGTCCCTGAGAAACTTTTCATGACAAACACCTGCATGAAAAAGAGCAATGTGAAGACTCTACAGAAATTATTTTTTTTACTAAATAATTAAAAATCATATGGGTTTGGAATGACAGGAGGGTGAGTAAATGATGGCAAAATATTAATTTGATATGATCTCTGGATGACCATGTTTATCTGGTCTTTAGGCAGTTTTGCCATCTAATCTTTTTGACACTCTCGGTGGCCAGTCATCTTTCAGCTCTCTTATCCCGTCCTCAAGAGTCTGTTATTGCAACACGCATTCTTGCACCGCCATGGTCTCGCTCCAAATTAAGAGGACTCCAGGCCCAATCGAGAGCAGCTGAGAGAGATTTGTGGTTACATGCGAGACGAGCCATAAACCGGGTTTCTTGATGTTCCTGCTTCTCAGATGAGATTTACTGTGTTCAAACTCAATCACAGGCCGCCAGCACAACACCGTGTTTCTGAAACCCGACTCGGTACATCTCGTCTGCGTGACGTCAGGAAACACGATGTGTTGGTATCTTAACGGGAAACCAAACCATAACAAGCGAATTGCAGTCTTGGCAAAGCTGTTCCGCTACGTCTGAAATAAACAGGAAAGCCTGGGATCACAAATCTATACTTGTGGACACACTGATTCAAAAAGGGCTATGTTTAGTTAGAAAGGAGCCTGAAAGTAAACAGAAGAGCGCGCTGAAAAAATTATTTGTGCAAAAGTCACCATTTACTCATCCTCAGGTCGTTCAAATTCTGTATGATATATTTCTTCTGTAAGACACAAATGGAGAATTTGAATGGTGATTTACACACAGTCAGAAAAGCACCAGAAAAGCAGTTTTTAAGCACACCCAGAGAATGCACACGTGATTCTGTTTATTAAAATACATTTAGAATTCACACAAAATTCAAGATATGGGACAACAATGCCCCCATATGACCATATGATTTAATTAATTAGCATCACCCTAAGAGTTCAGTTTTTCTCCAAATATCAGCACAGTTTTATACAGCAATTCAATAAACAAGAAGTTCATATTATGTAACTTATGTTTAGACACAACAGTTCTGGTTTTTACTCTGTTTCATCAAAATAGCTCCAAACAAGCCACAGCAGAATTGTTTCGCATCTCTGACCAACACATGATGTTTCCTCACTGAATGAATCAGTCGAATGAATGTCTCAATGACTCACTCATGCAGTGATCTGCTGCCACCTACTGGCAATGTTGATTTAATCTTTAAAGTATATCTGCCCGAGTGATTATTGGTAGCCAGTGCAAACTGATCAAGAGAGGTGTGACACACTGGCTGCTGCATTCTGGATCTGTTGCAGAGGCTTGATAGTACATGCTGGAAGGTCTTCCAAAAGAGCATTACAATGGTCCAGTCTGGAGAGAACAAAAGCATGTACAAGGAGCTCTGGAAGGAAGGGTGTAATCTTCCTAATGCTGTTTAAATCTAATTTGCTGGACTGGGCCATAAAAGCAATATATGGTCTGTGAAGCTTAACTGATCATCAGTCACAACTCCAAGGTTTCTGTCGGACAGGCTGCAGTGTGAACAGCTACCGTCTGATCATCTGTATGGAATGAGAAGTAGAGTTGAGTGCCATCAGCATAGCCGTGAAAAGAAAAGGCATGTTTCTGAATGACAGACCCTAATGGTGACATGTAGATGGAGAAGAGAAGTGGTCCAAGCACTGAGCCCTGAGGAACCCCAGTAGCAAGAAGACGTAACTTAGAAACCTCACACCTGGAAAACACCCCGAGGGACCTACCTGAGAGGTAAAACTTGAACCACTGGAGTGCAGCTCCTGAGATGACCATCTTTATGAGGGTTGACAGGAGGATCTGGCGGTTAACTGTGTCAAAAGCAGAAGACAGATCCAGCACTGGGGATTTAAAAGCTGCTCTTGCCAGGCTCAGGGTTTCAGTAACCGAGAGCAGGACAGTCTCAGTTGAGTGGCCAATTTTGAAACCAGATTGTTGAGCTGAAGGTTGTTCTGTGAGAAACATAGGGAGTTGGTTGAATACATTGCTCAAGAGTCTTTGCAATGAATGGAAGAATGGATACCGGTCTGTAGTTTTCTAAAACAGGGTTTCTTAAGCAGCAGGGTTACTTGAGCCTGCTTAAATGCTGTGGGAATGGACCAGTGTGAAGAGAGGTGTTGATAATGTGAGAAGAAATGGCCTGAAGGAGGTGAATGGGGATAGGATCAAGCGGACAATTAAAATTACACTCTAAAAATGCTGGGTTAAAAACGACCCAATTCGGATTATTTGGCAACCCAGCGCTGGGTGAATATTGGACAGAACTCATGCGGGGTTAATTTGACCCAGCTGATTGGCTTGAATGTTTTTACCCAGCATGCTGGGTTGTTTTATTTAAGTCAACTATTGTTTAATTTTTTTATTTTTTTTTTATTTCTGGCTTAAAATAGACTGGAAATGGAAACAACCACAACAAATTACTAGAGATTACTAGTAATTACTAATTACTAAAGAAACGTAATTACTACAAATTAAAGTAAACTCAGTATTATAACAAATAAAATCGAATACAATTATAATGAATAAATGTATGCAAAGCAAAGGGATTTCCAGCATGAAACGACCGCTGCTGTAAAGACTTTATAAATGAAATAAAATGTATACAAACCTTTATTTTGCTGAAGAAGTGCACCAAATTGGTGGCACTGAGAACCATTCTGTTCTGTAAATTGTGCAAAAAGCCCGCAATCTGACTATAACTCAACAGCTGGGTTGTTTTGTTAGAGATGTGCTTAACCCAGCAGTTAGGTAGAAAAAAATAAGCAAGCATTAAAAATTACCCAGCAGCTTAGTTACAGAAAAACTACCCAGCAGCTAAGTACAAATATTAAAAGCAACCCAATAAAATGACCCAACAAGCTGAAACCAGCATTTGGAACAAAAAAAATAAATAAATAAATAACCCTGCATTTTTAGTGTGTAGACAAAAATGCTCAAAATGTGAGTGATTTTAAGTTTAACAGACCAATAAAGAAATATATATTAATAATATTATTGTACTATAAAAAAAGACTATTTAATAATAATATTTAAATACTATTTAATACTATTTACTATTATAAATTATTATTAATTAATTTATTTTTATTTTTTCCAGAAAACAGTAAAATTACAATACTAGTATTCTTGACTGTCTTTATTGCTTACAAACTTTAAACCAGAGCTTTTATTTTGGCGGAAAAACCACAGAGAGCCCTTAAAGCTTTATAAACAATTCTCATTACAAAGGATGATTGGCACATGTTGCGTTTTTAAATGCAAATTATAAGCTTTAAACAGATTTAATATATACATATAAATATATTTTTAAAAGACTTTAAATCTTTAAATCGAGTCTTGACAGTGCAGCACTGTATACAGAGCTAATGGCTTCTTGCTCCGGTTGTTTGTATACATTCTGACGTGATAGAAATAGATCCGTTTACATCGACCGCACCGAGACTTTGCAGTAATTCAGAGCACATGGATGCTGAAATCCAACTCCTTTCACATTTACAAAACATAATTAAACATAATAAAACTCTGACCTAGTTTTGGGAGCACATGGGCTTCTGGAGGAGGCTTTTTCTGGATGAGGATGAAACTGGGCCAGACTGAGACTCGAACCCATTACATCCAGCCTGGGATCGCAGCTCGCCTACTTCCTGCACGCTTTGGCCCTAAAACGGTGGAAGTCCCCTTTGGCAGATGCAGGTAACTGTGAATAATTGCAGAGAAAGTAGACGCCTGAAGAGAATGGTGTCTTGCACTTTGTTTTTCCACTTCTTCATCACATATCGGGGCCAGGGCAGTTGGACGTGGGATGGTGCTGAAAGTCTCACTTCCGAGAAGCGCTGGGCTGAGGTTTGGATGCGTTTGGCTCCTCTGTCGTCCACAGACCGGCGTCCTATATCGTACCTGTGGGATACGGGACAGAGCATTAAAGAGTCATTAAAACACTATTGAGGACCTTTGATAAATGACTGACAAACATGTTTACTAATGTGATGGTAATGATGCTGCCTGAAAAGTCTGGTACCGATTGTGGTCAAAAAAAAAAAAAAAAGTGAGTGGCTTCAAAATTGAAAAATAATGTCCTGCAATAACAAAACAAAACACAATGATATATATATATATATATATATATATATATATATATATATATATATATGAATAACCAAATTGTATAAACATCTATGGACTAAAATATTACGAGGTCTTAAAAATAGAGATGAATGCTGGATTTTTTAAGTATATTATTAATATTATCATAAATCCATTTTAAAAAGCCATTTTAGTGATGCTTTAAGAAAAAAAGACAGAAAATCTATATTAATATTTAAATAAATAAATGAATAAATGAATGAATGAATAAATAAATATTTAATGGGGTGCTCAAAAAAAATGTGTCTTTCAGAAAAGCCATTTTAATGTGGCTTTAAGAAAATTTAGTAACAATTTAACTATTTTGAAAAATGTGTCAATTAAATACAAAAAAAAAAAAAAAATATTAAAAAAACATCAACCAGTGTATTAAAAAAAACGACTTTAAATAAATTATTTTTTTTTCAAAAAAAATATCAATCAATATTAAGCCATTTCAGTGTAGCTTTGATAACATTTTGTCTGAAAAACTTCAAATAAATAAATAAAATAAAACTCACAAAAAATATCAGTTATATACATTACGTCCTCTGCGAATATATTTTTATTGAATATACTTCAATGTAAATCCTGCCACTGATAATCACAGTATTCATCAGACAGCAGGTCAGTCCTGTGGAACTAATGATGTTATACACAGCTGGCGACGTTAAAGTCTTCTGACAGCATCAGACATACTGTGAGACGATGCTGTTGACCAAACAGACTCTGACCTCTCGCAGCTGTAACATGTCTGATATTAGACACATGGCTTCAGCTGAACATTCCATGCAATGTTTAGTGTTAGAATTTATATAATTGCTCCACATTTTTATTTTGTTATAGTTTCTTCACTGGTCACATGAAATGAATGTTCTGACCTGCAGCTAAAACACTGTCCTTTTAACCCCTCACATGAAGTATTAAAGGTCATCATGTGCTGTTTTTTAGACATGAAAATATTTTCTCTTATAAGGTCAATATGCAGTCAGCTATAAGTAAAGCATTTGTAGGCTGATTTCACTGAAACATTTTCAAAACATTGGTGTTTTCTTGAGAATCCTGACCAGCGATAAGTAATTTGACCAAATGTGTGAGTTTGGGGCGGGACTATTTTTTTCTTATTCTTTTTAAGTATATATATATATATATAAACAGTAGACATGGTGTTTAACAGTGTGGCATTTTACTAAGCAATTATGAAGTGTTGTAGCATAACTAATAAAACTCAGAATGTCTTGTAAATATGACCACAAAATTCTGCTACGCTTTATAAAAACGGCTATAAAGCTACTGTTAGTGTTGCTTTGACAGGTGACATATTTGTTAGGGGTTTGTTGAAATCTCAGTGTTTAAGCAATATTAATAGTGATGTTTAAATGTGCAGTTTTACAACTTAAATGGCTCAGGTCTTTACTCTCACCCTTGACTAAACTCATTCAGTGTCTTAGAAACCACTCTGTCATATGTCATCTGCTATTTTAACACTTTGTGACAAAAGCTGTCCTGCAGCGGGTCAACGCCTCGAACTGGTTAGAGATGTCAGGTGACATTGTCTTGGTAAAGCAGATCAAGGGAAATTTACCCTTAGTGGTTTACCAAAACTATAAGGTGCTGAAAAAAAAAAAACTAAAATATTAAGAGATCTTTAAAAAAAATAAGAGAGAGAGAGAGAGAGAAATGCTCAAAAGGTGAGTGAAATTCCCTAAAAAAAAAAACTTAATAAATAAAATAAATAAAATAAATAAATGTTTTTCAAAATTAAAATATTGATCTGAATTTATAAGATAGTTAGTTATTTAGTTATTTATTTCCATTAATATTAAGCCATTTTATTGTGGATTTAAGAAAAGTTTAAGATTAGTGAGATTAGTTATTATTATATATATATATATATATATATATATATATATATATATATATATATATATATAATTATATATAATTATATATATTATAAGGTGCTGAATAAACAAACAAACAAACAAATGAATAAAAATATAAAAATACATAAAAATAAATAAATATAATAATAATAATAATAATAATAATAATAATAATAATAATAATAATAATAATAAATAAATAAACAAGAAATGGTACAAATAAATCAAATATAATCAGGATAGACATAAACATTACTATCTGTTTTTTATGAGGCATAAATAATAAACATAAAGCTTATTTTACAGATGCCTAGTAGTATTTGATACTGCTTTTGTCATATGTAAGCAACAGATTAAAGGAGATCTTAAAGTACAAAAAATTGCCCAAAACAATCACCAATTTATTTACAACCAATTATATAAAGCAATGTAAAAATGATTTCTTTCAAGTAAATACTATCCTATTTGAGTTTTACTACAAAATTTCACATTTATTTCAGTGTTACTTGCCACTTTTTTAAGTAAATCCAACAGCATTTTTCAGTGTAATGAACCCTTCTGAACTTCAGTGCATGTGCACTAAGCTCTCATCGGTTGCTAGGGTGTTGCTATGCTGTTTTCAAAGTGTCAAGACGCATGACGAGGAATCATCTGTAGCACAAAACAACAGCAACACTGTAGTATATCTGTCATGTTTCTTGTTGCATTTCTGACGTGCCAGCAGCTGTCGCCTTGATAAATAATCCTCAAGTGTTCATTTACTGCCTGATTTGCACTGTCAAAACCACACAAAGGTACTGCATTTGATTAATCCCTCAAATAAAACAAGAAAGAGTTTATATAAGTGTTTTGACTGGTTTCCAAAAGGGCCGCGACCGTCTGTTCTGCTTTTTCCTCTTTATGCGAAACAGTCGTGCAGTTCGCCATCTTTCATCCATTAGCATTTAATCTGCTTAAAGCGTCTTTATTCCCATCTTGGGGTTTCTTATACACACTGATCGCTCTAATGAGAAACCGAGATCTCGGTCGTAAACAAGCTCGTTCTCCCAGGTGAAAACTCTGTCCTCTTCACCGTTTGATGAAACCTCCAAGAGAGAGCTATTTCTGTCTGGCATCATCATCAGTCGTGCCCTTTTGTTTCGTATTAAAGCAGTTTTCTGGCAACGCAGGCCTTATGTTGTAGTATCTGCACCAGCACGTGGCAAAATCTCTTTGTTTTGATGGTCCTTCAGGAAATGCATCAAAAGCAGATGACGTGATTTAACCCACACTGTTATAACACAGTAGCCATATCCTTCAGTCTGGACGTCTATCGATACTCAGCTTTTGTGTGATCTTTTTGCAGGTTTTGAAGGCAAAGAGCCTTGAACTGTATCAGAATGTGCTGCTTTTCACGTCAGATGCTTTATTTCTTTCCTTGAGCAGTTAGAGCTCTGCAGATACGATCGTGCATCACAGATCTATTCACTGATGCTTAAACTCTCATGTTTTTCAAATCCGCATGGATGTCTTTCAGATGTTGAGCACAAAATAAGATGTTTTAAAGAATGATAACCAAACAGTTAACAGTAGCCATTGATTTATATAGTATGAAAAAATAATAATAATAAAATAAATACTATGGAAGTCAATGGCTGCTGTCAGCTGTTTGGTTACCAACATTCTTCAGAATGTCTTCTTTTGTTTTCAACATAAACTGGTGCAGAAACTCGTGCAGGTTAGGAACAACTTGGAATGTGTCATAATGCATTTGAACTGGAAGATAAATTCAATTAACATTTTTAATAATGTTATAAAAAGTATTTTTGACAGCTAATGGTAATGTGTAATAAATAAATAAATAAAATAAAATAAAGAAAGAAAATTAAAACAAACTTTTTTTAACATTTTTAATTTATTTTATTTATTTATTTATTTTTTTACACATTATCATTAGGTGTCAAAAATACTTTTTTTTACATTATATATGAAGTTATATTAATGTCACAAAATGTTTGTAAAATATATTAAGCCTTTTCCCCATATCTCACACAGTTTTGGGACTGAATTTTGTTGATAAATATGAAAATGTACAAACCACTGCAGCATGGAAAATTTATTTCTTTGTTCTGAAATTGAAATTTTATCCAAGTTAAATGAATTTATTTTGTTTGAAAACTTTTACTATAATAATATTTATGTTGTTTTGTTAGAAATAAGTATGTAGGTTTCATAAATTTGGCCTATTTTTGAACAATCATGAGGTTTTTTGTTTTTTTGTGGTTCATGTGTTTGTGAAAGCATCATGAGGGTTAAAAAAATGTATTTACAATTTTTTTAAATCATATTTTTATGAATGAGGACATCCCCAGTAGTACATTTTGTCAAGTTTGGTTCACTTCTAGGTACAAATTTGTCTTCAAAATATGGTTAAGTAAGTGCAAACACACACACACACACACACACACACACACACACACACACACACACACACACACACACACACACACACAGACAGCGATGAAACACTGAGTGTATCCTGCCATCCGGCCTGATTTCCCCGGACTTCCCCGAGGCTTGTGCAACATCTCAGGCGGATCTGTGTGAGATATTCACCCGTGCAGATGAAAGCGAGCCACCAGTCAGTGGGCCATTAAACCACAGGAAGGAAAAGCCCCGGGCTCCGAATCCAGAATAACTGTCCTTCCCATCCCTGTTCCTCACCTCCCTGTCCTCTGACCAATGAACGGGAGACAGCAGGTGGGCACGACACGGAGTGACAGAACGGGAAACCAGTCAGAATGTATCCGATTCAAAAAGCAGGATACAGTAAAGTTAAACAAGTGAACAAGATCCAATGAGATTCCCAGGTGTCCTGTAATAAAGCCATCATGTGTATGAGAAGGAAAGGACAAATTTCAACCTTATAAATCCTGCTGTATCATATCTGATTAATCAGTTTTGCTGTTTCTGCATGCCTTCTGTACAGTAGAGTTTTCTTATCCAATAAAAGCTCTTTTAGAGTAATTGTAGAAAAAGCTTCACGTGTGTTTCTGCTGTCAGATCTTGAGTGATTGTGATCAAGTAAAGGTCAGAATAACTGCAGTAATATCTCCAGATGAACTCTTACTGGACTGAAGCAGCTCAGCTTTACTTGATTCTCCATCAATCATGTTTTAGAGTCTCAAATCTGATCATCAGGATCTTTTGAGGAGCGTTTGTTTCCAGAAGCTTTACTTTCACTGTTCCTCAGCGGAGGAATGATCTTCACAAGCCTCCAGAACATCTCACATCTTCTGAGGAGCCTTTATTTCTTCATCTCTCAATCACTGCATTATATGTTTGGATCATTTACATCTCATCTTACTGAGACACATTACTGCAGATATAGAGCACAGACTGATATTTAGATCATTTTATGTCAGCATCTGCTGTAATGTTGTAAGGATCTCACTGATTTATGTTACAAGCATCAGAATTTTATCATTTGCAACAAATTTAATGTTTTTGCTCAGTTTGAGTCTTTGTATTCCCATTATATCAGACTATATGAGCCATAAAAGCAATATGATACTCAACAAAAAACACATACGCAAATTTAAAAAATAAATAAATAAAATACTTTGTCTAAAGGTTCGATAATCATTTCCATTTCCAAAAATTATATTTTTATTACTAATGTTTCATATGTCAGGCTTTATAGGGTTAAGAGAGACTTTGCGAGCCAGTGAAGTGGCCGGTCACACAGCTGCTCTCCTCATCGAAACCCAACCGTAGGAGGAAGCGAACGCTCATCCGTCCACCTTAAACATCATTTGGGAAAGGAGGAAACACGCTCGGTGAATCTGATCCAAATAGTAGCGAGATTAATTTTCAACCATCGCACAGGTTTCTTTCCTACACCTTCTTTTGGCCAATCTCTGCATTTGCAAGTCACTTTGGATAAAAGTGTCTGCTAAATGAATAAATATCAAATATTACAAATGTAATGAATTTATTCTTTAAAGTAAGCAGTGATGTTTTTGTTAACCAAAACAAAACCTAAAATGATTACAAAATTAATTGAAATAAAGCTGAAAATACATAAAATATGGAAACAGTGCTAAAGTTTTTCATTAGTTTTTTTTTTAGTTCTATGTAGTTTTTATTTATTTTTAATTCAATTTTACTTGTATCTATCTAAGTACATCAAGTTTAACTAAATGGAAAAAAGAAATGTCTCAAAAAAAAAATTGAAATAAAACAGTAAGTTTATTTTTATTTATTTTTATTTAACATTTTATTTTAAGTAACATTTTATGGAAAACCTCAAAATTAAAATGAAAAGTGAAAATATAAGAATAAAAGCTAAAATGTTTAATACTATAATAGTAAATATATAATACTAAGATAACACTGTAATAAGCATGCCATTAATGCTGCAGCGCCCGGGGAGCAGTTGGTATGGAGACAGATTAATCTCAAATATAATTCACGCAAAAAACACGATTCACACATGCGTAAACAATTTCACATGCATGAAACCTAATCCACGTACACACAAAAAAAAAAATTCACGTGCGTGAAAAAAAAATATATTCACAAAAAGCAATTCACATGCGCAAAATAAAATTATATATTCATAAAATACATTTCACAAATGCAAAAACAAATTCGTAGATATACAACTGTGCACAAAAACCTTTGAATGTTTAAAATGTATGAGTGTTTGAATGTACAAATCGTCGTTTACTACGAATCCACTCGGATTTGTGTGTGTGTGTTTTTGAGACTTTCCTGGCAGAGCTCTCTTCCCACATGGGTCTGTCGTACTCTTTAGCCAATCAGATGCGAGCTTACCATTCAACCAATCATATCATAAGCCACTGAGAGTGCATCAGAAGCTCGCAGGCAATCGGGAAGACGTCAAGAGAGAAGCCCATAGAAGCCCTGGCGTTACATTTTAAAATACTATACAAAATAATTAATCAGAATACTTACTCCTGCTCACTCACGCCAAAGAACTCCCCGCTCAAGCTCGCAGTCTCTGCAAGATTAACGATGGCAGTTTGCACGCACAGCTACTAGAAGATTTACAACTGTCAGACAGGTTGCTGACGTCATCAAGCTTAGTTTGAGTCTGCGGGTCAGAAACGGAAGTTCTAAAAATCGCTAAAAATGAGCTTCACTTGTCTCAATTGAGTTCCAATTGGGTCGCTGTGTCCATTTCTTTTACTGTCTATGGGATTACTGATGTAAAGGCTTAATTTCCATTCTAATTAATCCATATTGCGCAAAAAGGTGCGCAGAATTGTGCTACTTGAATGCACTCTCGGTGGCTTATGATATGATTGGTTGAATGGTTAAGCTCGCATCTGATTGGCTAAAGAGTACGACAGACCCACGTGGGAAGAGAGCTCTGCCAGGAAAGTCTCAAAAACACACACACACAAATCCGAGTGGATTCGTAGTAAATGACGATTTGTACATTCAGACACTCGTACATTTTAAACATTCAAAGGTTTTTGTGCACAGTTGTATATCTACGAATTGTGTTTTGCATTTGTGAAATGTATTTTATGAATATATAATTTTATTTTGCGTATGTGAATTGCTTTTTGTGAATATATATATTTTTTTCACGCACGTGAATTTTTTTTGTGTGTACGTGAATTAGGTTTCATGCATGTGAAATTGTCTACGCATGTGTGAATAGAGCTTGAAATAAACATGAATGAACAACAAAAATCTTTAAACAAAATAGGGGGTTCAGTGCCTTGCTCAAGGGCACCTCAGTCATGGTATTGCCGGCATGAGACTTGAACCCACAACCTTAGGGTTAGGAGTCAAACTCTCTAACCACTAGGCCACGACTTCCCCATTCCCCATTCCCAAATTCAGTCAATACTAAAAATTGGTCATTCATTTAATTAAAATGTAATATTTTATCCAATATTTGTGTGTGTCATTTGTTTTTGTTCATTAGGATACCACATTTCTAGCTTGGCAACATAGTAACACCAAACTCATCGTGAGTTGAATCTCCTGTAAGCCTCACGTGAAAACTATTTGTGCAGTTGCTGCTTATGTGGAAAACCAGTCATTTATGAGGTTTAATATCAGTTAAGTGCAACAGTTTTTCTATGCAAGAAAATACTATTAAAGGGGTGCAATTATGCTTTTTCACTTTTTCAACTTTAGTTAGTCTGTAATGTTGCTGTTTGAGCATAAAAAAAGATCTGCAAAGTTACAAAGCTCAAAGTCCAGTTCAAAAGGAGATATTTTATTTTACTTTTCAGAAACTACAACGAACGACTTGTTTGGACTACAACACATATTTTCCAGATTTGTGATGTCACAATTATCGACGAATGGGACGAGACCTGGTTGAGCTGCACTTGAGAAGTCAGGGAGTGTTATCACTATGTCAGACGAGCTTAGAGTGGTTACAATCATCCAGGTTTAAATCATGCTCAAATTGATTTGATTTTGACGCAATATTTACACTGAAGCTCGCAGCAGGCGGCTATGGTAAGAGGCAGGACATTTCCCGACCAGGTGCCGAGTGCTGTCAATCACAACACACACTGGCCCAGATAACCAATCACAGCACACACTGGTCCAGATAACCAATCACAGCACATCTCGTATTTCAGAAGGCGGGCCTTCATTTAACAAATCAACCAATCAAACCAATAATGCAAAAATAGGTATAGAAATAATATAATAAAAAAAATATGTGAAAAATAATGTGCCTAGTATGAGAGCCTTTTCTAGTACACCCCCAAAACAAAATAAAGACTTTGTGAAAGAGCATAATAGGACCCCTTAAAAAAAAAAAAAAAAAAAAAAAAACTCAAAAGAAACAAAACACAGGGTTTAAATACAGACCAAACCAATCAAAGAAATCAACATCAGGTGTTAGCTAATTAATCATTAACCAAGAAGACAAACCAAGACTGGAAAAAAAGAACAAATAAAAACTGTACAAAACCACTAAACAGAAGTAAATCCTGTAAATAACATTTATATATAATGATATAATAACACCCTTCACCATTCCTCACACTCACGACTTACATCACTTATCAAATGGCATTTCAATGCACTAAATGTGATATGGAATGGTTAAAACTGTACAAACTTCTGGGGAATTGTGGGTGGAGTTAGTGAAAACAATCTGTCAACAGGTTAACTATTTGCATTGTATAAAATTGACACCGCTTTGAAATAAAGGGAATGTTTGTTAAAAACCATCTACTTCTCCTTATGTCACTCCAAAATGCCTTACTTTCAGCTCTGAGAAATTCTTAAGAGTTTATTATGAATGCTTTCATAGTGCTGCAAAGAGCAGCGTCAACATGTTGCACAAAAGTCAGTCATATGACTTTAAAATAACATGAGAGTTACTGTAGTAAATGATGACAGAATATTGCACTATTTCTTTAAGCAGCAGTTTATCCAGGTTGACTGCTGGTTTTCCACACACTGTCAAGTCTGAGAACATCAGCACATGCCTGCTGGTGTGATTCGATAGTTTTAAATTACTTTTCCCATCAGGACGCTGCTCGCTCTGAGCGCCGTGTCCGAGTCCAGCACAGTGGTGTATGGTTGAAGCAGTGATATTCAATCCAACAGACACATCGTGTAGGCGGACCAATTTTTTAAGTTACCACCATATTCCTTTTCAACATTCATATGATAGAAGGCTTTCATTTATTGCAGATGTTTGTCCAAGGAGCAAGAAGCAAATCTGAAATGGAGACTGCAGAGAAGCGCTGAGGCAGCAGAACGCTGTATTTGAACTGCAATTAATGACATTTTGGGATGCATTGCTTACTGGAGGACAGCCAGAGCTCAGTGCTTTAGCCAATGCTAACACTAGCTGTCAGGATATCAAGGCGTGGTCATCAAACAGACATCACCATATCCCTTCAGAAGAGTGATATCTTCTGCAGACCCTTGGTTGCCTAGCTAAAATCAGTGCATAGCCTTTATGCTTTGTAAGTGTTATCCAAGTTACAATTTAGCTTTCTGTTTGAGTTAACAACAAGATCAGTGATTAAAATGCATTTGAAACACATGCATTCCTCAAGCAAGGAAAAAAAAAAACCTAATTTTAACCTAATTATGAGATTAAAAAGTCAAAATGATGATATACTAAATCATAAATTAAAATTATGAGCTAAAAAGCCCAAATTATTAGATAAAAGTCATAAGTATGAGATACTACACCATAATTATGAGATAAGAAGTCAAACTTATGAGATACTGAGTCATAATTATGAGATAAAATACATCATTGTGGCATTATGACAACATTGTTAAAAAGCTAAATGTGAGATTAAAAAGTCAAAATTGAGATAAAACGTCAAAATGATGACATGAGTTGAAATTATGAGCTAAAAATCCTACATTTTGAGATAAATAGTTGAAATTATGAGATGATTCAAAAACGATGAGCCAAGAAGCCAGAATCATGAGATAAAAATTCAAAATTGTGAGCTAAGAAGGCAAAATTATAAAATAAAAAGTCATAAGTATGAGATACTACACCATAATTATGAGATACTACAGTAAGTCATATTTATTATATAAAATACATAATTTTGACATTAAAAATTTCACATTGTGTGTTAAAAAGCCTAACAGGAGATTATTAAATTATTAAAAAACAAAAATTATGAGATACTAAGTCATTACATTTTTAAGTAAATTTGGACTTCTTTCATAATTTAAGAGATAGTATGAGTCAGGATGTCATAATTTTTTACTTTTATCTCATAATCATGATTTATCAAAGGATGCTTGTTTTCCTTATTTGACAGAAATGAGCATTCATACAAGACCACTAGGTCAGCAGAGCAGATTTTGGCACATGTTTTCTCTCTCCGGTAGGTCAGTATGAAATTATGGTTTTTGGGCATGTATAATGAGTCAAATCAAACTAAGATGATGCCAAAATCCCCCAAAATCTTGTAAGAGATGTTTGCAGACAAAGACACACAGTTTGTGTGGTAAACTGAGTGGGAAACGCTGACTCCTTCTCAGGAAAACTAGGTCACATATGAATGCTGCAGCTGTTTTATGATTCCATATTGCAGTGATAACAAAAGTGTTCTCAGTAACTTGCTACAATCATTTACAACATTTTCTGTCAAAAGAAGAACAAGAAACGATAAACAGTCTGTTCAAAATGCATTCAGGTGACCTATATATTGTTCCCTTGCAAAGTTTTTGATGAATTCAAGGTCTGACAATTGTAGAAATTATAATTAGTTTTAATGCTACTCAAACTCCTGTCAAGAAGCAGACCCTCCAGGAAATTGCCAAGATTCTGGAGCCCAGCTGTGCAGTGAGAAGACCATAAAATGTGCCAATGAAATTGATGTTTTTTCACATCCTGTGTTGTCATTATTTTGACCCTGGAAGCTGCCTTCACCACACATTTGTACCAAAGCTTGAGAAAAGGAAGGAAATCTGACGTGCCTTGGAGTATCTAAGAGGAAACTTCACAATGTTTATGAAACTCCATTACTGAGCGGCACCAGTTAGGGCCCTGTAGGTTCATATCATCTCACATCAGTTTTTACACCAAATTCCCAAACTGTGACTTTAGTCATGTACCACTCCCATTCATCTTTTTGTATTGCCGGAAACCCCCCTATTGTTTTGCAACACCCAATCTGGCTTGCAACATGCATGCAACAGATTTATACGTGCCTATGTAGGTGGAGACCTCACCATTTGGTTCCTGGAATGGTATGACAAACCCCATCATGGAAGCTTAGCCAAAGGTCAACCAGGAAATGCAACCTTGGGAAGCAGGAACGCTTTGCTCTGAGGAAGTACATCATAGACACTCGGGAAGGCAACACCGCCCCAGTGAGTCAGCATTACTGCTAGGTGGACTCTAGGATATGACATTAGTACAATGTTTTTATGGACTCCTATAACAAAAGGCCTAAAATTGGATCCTAAGGTTGGGAATACTCTCAAATTTGTATTTTTGTTTGGGACTGGTTTAAGGTGAAAAGGTTTTAGATAGAGCACTTCAAAAGTCACTAGTGATGGGTTAATCATGAACGATTCATTCATTGCATCTGTCAAGTGGGAAATAAAAAAAAAGACTTGTAAGGTAAAGCAATTATTTTTGTTCCCTGCAACTTATATTTGGCTGCATAATAATGGTTTCTTAATTGGAAAATGATCAGGATTTTATAAGGTGAATGTGTTTGGGGAATTTAGCTGTTAAATGTGTAACCTTAAAGCCACTTAAATGAACAGAATGACTTGAATAAAGATTTGTTCATTTTGATGAACGAGATCAAATGAGAGAGTCAGTAAAATGATCTGATCTTCCCAAAACTACAGCAGACTTTTGGGATGAGTTGCATATGTCATACTTTGCAGATAAAACTTCTATGTGACTTTTAGAGAAACAATAATAAGGGAAAGTTGGATAAGCTGGGCATGACCCATGATTACTCTGATTGTAACCTAACTATACGTTTCTTTACTTTCAAGCACATACAGTACACATAGCTCATATCTCATTTTGTCATAATTATGACTTTTTTAAATATATTTTTGACAATTTTGACATTTCTTATATCATAATCATGACTCAGTATGTCAAAGGTTCCACTTTTATGTCACAATTATGACTTTTATGACCTTTATTCAATAATTATGACTTAGTATGACATAATTCCCACATATCATAATTATGACTTTTTATCTCATAATTTTGACGTTTTCTTAATCATTTTGACTTTATCTCAGAATTGTAACTTAGTATGTCATAATTTCCACTTTTTTATATCATAATTATGACTGTGTATCTATATTTTTGACTTTGTTCATCTCTATCTTTTATTTCTTAATTGTGACGTAGTATGTCATAATTGCCACTTTTGTCATAATTATGACTTTTTATCTCATAATTTTGACTTTTTGTTATAATTCTGATTTATGTTAATTTTCACTGTTTCATTGCATTCCAAACAGGATGTATCGCCATTTGAAGGTCACTTTGGAGTGAAAACAATCATGGCCATCATACTGAAGGGTCATTCCAAACCAAAGTGCTCAAAACTGGCCACTTCAAATGGCCCTTCAGAATGGTAATTATTGCCATAATTAAGATACATGTCAATTTTGAGTTTTGTGTGATAATTATAATTTTTTATGTCATTTTTATGATGTACCAAAGCATTTTCTGGGGAAATGAGCCTCATAGAAGGCCACTGGCTCAACAGAGCAGGCTTTGGAACACATTGGTTTTTGGAACATCAACTCAAACTAAGATGATGAATCCTAAAAATATGGGTGACCTGACCACATGTCTCTTTTCTTTGGATCTGAGCATATTTACTTTAGAAAGTCCTAAAACTGACCCTGGTTTTACATGGATCCTGGTTGGTGGTTCACGAGCACATTCAAGGTTTGAGGCAATCTATAAGTCACACAAGAGCTCAATGCTCTCGTCAGCATCTTTTAGGGAGTCTCTGACCATAACAAGCTGGAACTCAATGAGGCAAATCCAATTACACATGGAGTCCGCTGTGATGGCCACGGACTAGAAGACTTCATTAAAATCACATCTACCAAATTCTCCCAGACGCTCCTACAAAATGCGATTCTCCCTTCAGTGGCTTGTATTTGATAGATCAAGGAGCTTCACCAGTGGACCACATCTTTGGCTTACATGCTCCAACACACATTCCTTTCCAGTGTGACGGAAAGATTGAGGTCAGCATCTCAGAAAGCTCATTTCATCCCACATTGCCACCAGATCATATGTGGGATCAGACAAACAGATGAATCAGACTTCTCTGAGATATGGGGGATAACCCTGTGGGGATTCACCGGAGCAGAAACTCATGTACTTAGGGGATAAACTCGTGTGGCCTTCCATGAACTGGGGAAGTGCTTGTTTTCCAAGAAATAAAGGCATTATGGAAATGTTTTGTTGAGTTTTGTGTAATTCTCTTGAATCCAGCTGTTTCGATGCAGTCCTAATGATGAGTCGAAAGACAAAGGTCAACAACAGTCTTGGACGGTCCATTCAGCACATTTTAAACTTAAAAAAGACTGTTTAATCCTAATAAATCACAAGACATCCGTTACTTTGGAAACTTTGAAAGTATATAAGCATTTAGATAGTAATTATCACCCATCCAAACTGCCATCATAATTAATAAGAACATCAAAGCAACCACCTAGCAACGCCCTAGCAATCACCTAGAATATCACAGAGACTTACGGAACTATTTTCATGCCAAACACCATAACGCCATAGCAACTGCTAATTCACCAATGATAATCTAGAATTGTTTTTGTTTTAAAAGATTATAAAGCTATGAATCATTAAAACAGCAAATATAAAGAATAACAGTTTTCAAATCTGACACACACACAAAAAAAAAGTTCAAATATTGGCCTAACTGGACCGGAGCCGATTATTTAAAAACACTATTGACTGATTCCAGATCATGCTTAGTTATTACTGTACTTTAAAAATCAACTGTATGACTTCTAAAATATTTGATATTTATTACTGTACAGTAAAACCACTGTATTACAACCACTTCCAAAGTTGTTATTTTAAAAAAAAGCACTTTCTGGCAGCCGTGCCCTCATGTGACGGGGAGTTTAATGCCTCTCCCATTCTTTAAATAAAAATTAATTAGGAGCACTGGTGCCATCCCGTCCCAGTGGAGATTTCCAGGCCGCTGCATCACGCTGAGCTCTTGTTTTCATTGGTAGGTGCGGTGGAACCTGGAGACAGGAGGTTAAATGTGGAAAGTGGGTCTTCTGGCCGTGGGCAGCCATCCACAGTCCTGGCGCCACAACTGGCCTCACCTGTCTGCTCCGTTTGAGTTCTGACAGCCGAGGAACACTGAAACTGGGAACGGGGAGTTCATTCATTCATCCCAGCTGCAGACAACATCCTATTCATTTGGTTACCAAGCCGAGTGTCCCCTGACGGGTGTTGTTTGTAAACCACACCGCCGGCGAACAGGACTCGTGGCTTTCTGAATTCGGCGTCTGCTGGGCTCGTTAGTGGAGGGGGATGAAGGGAGTGGGCGGGGTTTCCTGCAGGAAGGAAGTCAGCTCTGCGGAGGGCCTTATTGCCCCCTGGGGAAGAACGCGAGCGCACACCCTAAACCAGCCCACTCCACCTCGCTTGGGCTCCTTTACCTCAATGTCACCTGACACTTCCCAGAATTTTCCTCTCACTGGGGTTTCAGGCATCACAGAGCCGGTGTGGAGGTGGAAATGAAGAGCGGACGGTACATACTGACACAGTGCCAACCTACAGATGAAATAATAATAAGGTTTTTTCAGACACAGAGTCAAGGCCTGGCTGTGTGTGAGTGTGTATGTGGCAGGTGAATCGAGAACATTTGCCAGCCCTAATACAGTTTTTTTTTTTACTAACAGTGAAAGTGCATTTGACATTATTTATTTAACATTTATAGTTTACATAAATATACTGACCAATTGCACAGCATTATCCACAAAACTTGTACAAAATTAATTGAGAAATAATAATGAGATATATAATAATGAGAATAATTATATATATATATATTAAAAAAAATTTCCAAACAACATTTTTATTTATTTATTTTCATATGTATTATGAAATATTACTAAAATTGAAAAACAATTTAAAATAAACATTTTCTATTTTAATATATTTTAAAATGCAATTTATTTTTGTAATTTTCCTTTGTGATTTTTCAGCAGCCATAAATCCATTCTAATATGGTGATTTGAAGTATCTATCTATCTATCTATCTATCTATCTATCTATCTATCTATCTATCTATGTTGACCAATTTAATGCATCCTTGAGGATTAAAAGCGTTTATAATTTTCAAAAAAATTAAAAATAAATAAAATAAAATAAAATTACTGACTCCCAACTACTGTCAGAACAGTATTTAGTTTCCTAAATGGCCCACATGCTCTTGAACTTCATAAGGTGCAATGCACAAGAAATCTAAAGCAGTCCTGTTTTTTGTCACATTGTAAAGTCATCAGACAGTGGGCGTCTCTGTGAGTCGTCCTTCCTTGAACATTATGATTCTAGCAGAGCTCAGATTCTCTCCGACAGAGGAATCCCACCTGAGTCAAACAGAGACAGAGAGGAAGGAAAGACAGTGTCTTTCGCTCAGACATACAGGGTTTACGGCAACTGTATGAACTCCACTGATGCCAGACTCAGATGGTATTTAAAGGAACATTTCATGGAAAAATGAATTGTAAATGTAAATTCTGTCATCATTTACTCACTAATTACTCACTAATGTGTTCCATATTAAGATGTGAATTATTAGGTTAAGTCATCCTGTCCTTTTGAGCATTATCATCTGTGGAGCATCTTCAGACTCAATTCAGTTCTGCAAAATATGAATCAACAGCCATCAGAAGTTCGAAAGAAGTTCATTTATGAGAAATAAAAAGGTTATTTATGGTTTCATTCCCACTTTCCTTCTGAGTGTAAATTCAGTCAGATATGGCAGAGGTGAATATGGAGCAGTTGGCTGTAGACGTTGCGTGTGTTTCCTGTATGGGAATCTGTGATACTAGCTGCATGGAAAAAGAATGAAAAGAAATCATGTCTGCATTGAGTAAAGTCTTTTGCTTTGCTGCACTGGAATAACTTTAATAGATTCATTAGGAAACTAGGATACTGACTCACAAATGGTGGTGTGACCTACAATGATTTGGGTCACTAGGCCTGTTTTACACTGGATTTCTAACTGGGACATTTGGAACTCGGAAAAGATGGCAGTGTATAATGTACAGTTAATGATAAACAATCACTGTTAAGAAGATTTAATGCACTGATGAATCAAAATTCCCATGTAGCATGACTCAAAAACCTGTTTGGCAAACATTTGCAGAGACACACGTGCAAAATAATCATCTCTGCTGAAAACTTAGCATTTCTTTATTTTTCATCTTCTAAATCTGGGACAACAGAACAAATTTACGGTCCAGATCCAGAGACGTGTAGGAAAATCCCTGGCAGTTTGAGTGCAATGCCAAAGCTTCTTAGCTAATGAGATTTTTGGTTGCATGATGGTTTGTTGGCAAGCTTGTTTCTGCAGACAAACCTTGTCATGTCCTCCCATTCAGCCGGTATGATTAACGAATGCTTAGATTTCATATGCCAGTGAACAGTAAGGTAAATACAGTTGTGCTTATGGCCAAAGCCACATCATTACCTCTTGAGCTTGTCAGAGACGATGGATGGCGCTGGAATGATTGAGAGCCCAAAATCTACAAATTGAGAAAGCCACACTGAATGAGTATGAGGAAGGAGCAAAAGCTTTAAACCTAGTGTGGATCTAGTGTATACTAAAACCTTGACTAGTGTTAATGAGTTCAGCGAAATCAAATATGCATTCTGTTCAATAGAAACAAACTGTGGTGGAGTACAACAATGAGTTTTACTCATTAGACCAGTTCATTATATTTCATAATTCTGGGTGGTAGGACAATATAGGTCTCAACGTTTTGAGTCATCTGCAGGCGTTGGTTTATTGATTTGTTGCACATGTGTGGAGAATCATGTTTATACAGTTCTGCGGCGATAGCAGCCATGTTCACCCACACATCACAAGTGCCAACAACTTTCCCTCATCACTTTATTCCAGCCGCAAGTGGGAAAAATCATTCCATTGAAGGAACCGGCACTTTGAAAGGCCTCGTTCACCGCTCAAAGACTCATTTCAACCAATGATAAAAACAGCCAAATCAAAAGTCTGAGGAACTCCGGTAAGAAACAGTTGTCATCATTTCTAGGACTTGTGAGAGAGAAGCGAATGCTTCTAATCTTCAGACAGACTCCCTATTCTCCAACAGCGGGTTTTGGCTGACTTTTAGAGGCTTACTGAGGATTATGGGTAATTGGGGCCAAAACTGAAAGGACAGGGATCTGCGCTTATGGAGAAGTGTGTAGAGCTTCATTCATCAGGCGTGTTTGGACCTGCCAGTTCAAAGATCAGCGACTCCTACACACTCAAGAATTCTCAAGAAAACTGCCTGGAAAACCACAGAGAGTGAATGGACTCGACTGATCTTCAGAATAAAGACATACTAGTCATTGCTAGTATTAGTGAAAAAAAAAAAAACTCACTACATTTTAATGCATACTGAAGGAGAGATCCAGGCCATATCTAGCAAGCAGAAGATCACAGAGACTTGGAAGAAATTAACATAATGCCAAAGTTACCACATACCACCCAGAACACCCTAGCAACCACACAGCAATCACCAAGGACGCCACTAGCAAACCACACAGGAATCACCCAGAACACGCTAGTAGCTACATTGCAATCACATCACATCAATCACCCTAGCAACTGCATAGCAACCACCCAGAAAGCCCTAGCAACTGCAGAGAAATCACCCTAGCAACCCCTCAGAAAACAAGCTATAGCAATTGCACATCAAACACCCTAGCAACCCCTCATGACAGACTAGCAACCCCTCAGAACACCATAGCAACTGCATAGCAACCACCCAGAAAGCCCTAGCAACTGCAGAGAAATCACCCTAGCAACCCCTCAGAAAACAAGCTATAGCAATTGCACATCAAACACCCTAGCAACCCCTCATGACAGACTAGCAACCCCTCAGAACACCATAGCAACTGCATAGCAACCACCCAGAAAGCCCTAGCAACTGCACATCAAGGCCCTAGCAACCCCCAGAACACCCTAGCAACTGCACATCAAAACGCCCCTAGCAACCCCCCAGAACACCCTAGCAACTACACATCAAATGCCCTAGCAACCCCAGAACACCCTAGCAACTGCACATCAAACGCCTTAGCAACGCCCAGAACACCTAGCAACTGCACATCAAAATGCCTTAGCAACCCCAGAACACCCTAGCAACTGCACATCAAACGCCCTAGCAACCCCCCAGAAACACCCTAGCAACTGCACATCAAAACGCCCTAGCAACCCCCAGAACCACCCTAGCAACCTTGCCACATCAAAACGCCTTAGCAACCCCCAGAACACCACCTAGCAACTGCACATCAAACGCCCATTAGCAACCCCAGAACACCATAGCATAACTGCACATCAAACGCTCTTAGCAACCCCCAGAAACACCTAGCAACTGCAAATCAACGCCCTAGACAACCACCCCAGAACACCCTAGCAACTGCACATCAAATGCCCTAGCAACCCCCAGAACACCCTAGCAACCTGCACATCAAACGCCTCTTAGCAACCCCCAGAACACCCTAGCAAACTGCAAATCAAACGCCCTAGCAACCCCCCCAGAACACCCTAGCAACTTCACATCAAACGCCCTAGCAACCCCAGAACACACCTAGCAACTGCACATTCAAACGCCCCTAGCAAACCCCCCAGAACACCCCTAGCAACCCTGCACATCAAACGCCATAGCAACCCCCCAGTACACCCTAGCAACTGCATAGCGATGCACCAAAGTGAAACCACAACACAGAGCAGCTGAGAATCTGCATGGCATCAGTCCTCCAGCACAGTCACAGTCAGAGCTGTAGCGCAGTGGTTTGTTGCTGTGCTGTGACTGTAGGGGTCAGTATGACTCTGCAGCACTGCTGATGTTTGACGGCTGTGTCCAGCTGTTCTCTGCTCTCACAGGGTCAGGAACAAGAGCCTTCGCTCACAATGTACAGTTACAATTCCTGGATACGTCAGATGCTTTCTGTCCATTCATTGTTTGTTTATTTAACTGTGATGTAACAGCACTTGAAGAATCCTGATTAAAGCAGAGATGCCGGACTGTGTTAGACCGACTGCACACCAGACACTGTTTCACAAATAAAGCAACAGTGGAGAAATTATTGTGTCCATATTAATATAATCACACACTTTAGAGGATCAGCGAAGGTATTCTGTTCCAAACCCTAGTTTGCTGTCTAAAGCCAAAAACTGCAGTCAGCAGGAATGGACGAGTACTCCCACTCACTGTTAGCATGCCGTTAAACTATTCACATCAACTGTATACTGAAGATGCAATGCAATGCATTATGGGTCTGCTGCATTTGTTAAAAATGCATGTGAGGATGTTAGAATCTGTTAGATGATCGAGAAATTGATCGAAAAAAAAATGAAATTTTAAAGGTTGCATTCTTTTTGGAATGCGCTTCAAAGGGAACACACTTGGTTTTGGGAACCAGAAACTGTTCTACTTACTGTTAATATGTTGATTTATGGAAAATGAAAAAAAAAAAAAAGACCATAAAATTATAGTCAACACAAATTTGCTTTCTAGAAGCTAAGATATTAGTGAACGTTATTGGAAAATGTTATATTCAAAAATTGTAATATATTACGTAATTGCACAGTAAAGGCCTCTTTATTGAAATTCCACAAAGTATTAAAGAAATTGCAAACACCACATAACATTACAAATCTGTCTGTCTGTAATGGTTGTTTTCAGAGTGTAAAGACAGATTAATTGTTCTGAGTAGGAAAAGAACCATAGAATTATGTTGCTTTAGTTCAAACACAAAATTGCTTTCTAAAAGCTAAGAATATCAGTGAGGCAGTATGGAAAATTCACTCAAAAACTATTTAATATATTACATATATAAGATTATTAATATATAACCAGAATCTTTTTGTTAATAAATAAATAAATAATTTCATTTCAACAACATAGCAATGCATTTTTTTTAAATTCCAAATAAGTAAAAAACAAATCGATATATAACTAAATATTATATTGCAAATACCACAACAACATTAAGCCTACATTGCAAAAATTTGAATTACACAAAGATAATATGCATGTTTTACAAGAAAACACTATTTCAGTCATTCTGCCTCAAAATTTTATTTGAAAAAAGTCAGTGTGTTTCTTGTCGTTTCTTTGTAATTATTTGCTAAATTTACAAGTAATTTCTGCGTGAAACTTTTCAAGAGTAAATCCTACACCATATGTCTTGTCATGGGATATGTTGCTTTTGCGAGAACTGTTTTCAGTCAGGAAAGCATGTTTTGCATGAAAAATTTATGAGGAAATGATTCATAGTCCAGATGGAAGCAATTCCAGGGTTTGGACTCCGGACCTGTAGTGCACCTAATTGGATAACGTTTGATCTATAGTGGGTGGCAGCACATGCAGCATGGACTGGATGTCTATTATCAAGAACACACGTGTCAGATTAGGATGGATCCTGGAAATGGATGGAGCTGGAAAGAAAGCAGAACAGAGTTGCCTGTCCAGCAACATGCTTTGATCAATTCACTGTGTCACATTCAATTAGAAGCGCAGGCGACATTATCGTGTGATAAATAATGCGAGGCATCAGAACGCCGCTAGCCTTCCTGATTTTTTATGTTTGATGAGTCCAATTGTGAGTTCTGAACTGGCATCCAGCCCTGATCCACTAATTAATGGCTCGACTGAAGCTGTGCTCCAATCAAAACCACAGCTTTGTTGGAGGTCTGTTTCTCTTTCACACAAAGCCACCAGTATGAATAAAGACACCATAATGCACACAGAAATTAAAAATTAGGTTATTATTTACTCACCAATCAAATCATTCCAAACCGGTATTGCAAAATAAATACTGTACATGAAATATATAAATCATCATAATAACAATTCGACCTGTGCACTATTGAATTTGATAGTTTTCTGAAGTTTGTGTGAGGAAGAAGCATGCATGACAAAGACAAGCATATAATATAGATATAATCTACTATAATATAATATAATATAAAATATAGAATAATATAATATAATATAATAATATAATATAATATAACTAAGTATAAATATCAAGATAATATAATATAAATACATTGTGTGTGAGGAACAAATCTGCATGACAACAAATAATAAATAAAATAAATAACACTTTTTTAAGTGGATATTCGTTTTTGAGGAGGGAAGGGAACATTCTTGACCAAAACTAGAAGAAAGAGAAAGGAAAAAAAAAACTATCATAAATTGAAATTTGTGCAGAACAACCTGCAAACAAATGACAAAAAACAGTAAAAAAGATAAATAATAATAAAAAATAAACCTTTGATGTCAAAATCTAAATATAAATATATGACTTTTAAAATTAAATGTATGCATGGAACAAACATGTTTGACAATGAAATATATATATATAAAGGGATAAAATAAAATAAAATAAAATTACTTTTTATATATACACAACTTCTGAACACATTTCACACTCTTGTGATACACACACACAAAAATTAGACCCCTCCACAACAAATCTCTCATAAAGGTTTGGAAAAACAACATTATGGTGATTACATTTGATATTTTTGGCAAACCAAAAAAAAAAAAAAAGTGGCACAAACTCTTAAAGGGGATAATCAGGTCCAGCTTTAGCTGTGTTAAGTCTGTATTTTCTTAACGAATTGAAAGTAAACACACATTCCTGAGTGCACGGATATGAGTGTTTGGGGTCAGGGTTAAGATCGGGTTAAGGGCAGAGGTCACAGGTGAAGGTTAAAGGTTAAGACAGGTTCAAGTTTTACGTAAGGGCCTGCACTGAGTTCTGGAGTTACTGAGGGCTAATGTGGAATGCAATGAAAATAGAGGCCGTTCCTCTGTCAATATCTCACTCCTGACGTACGCTTTCCCAGAAATGACGCCAGAGAAGGAATGGAAGAGAGGGACGGTGAACGTGGACAACGTCAATGTCAAGATATGAATGTCTGGAGCAGTGAACGTGTGCTATCACTGTTAAAACTGCACAGCGTGATAACAGAGTCGAGAGTTTCTCTGCAGACATTTGAATTGCTGCAAAAAACTGAACCGATTGCCTTTAGTGAGAAAAATCAAGCACGACATGTTCTGAAGGACAACACTGCAAAAAACGATAAATAAATAAATACATACATACATAGAGTTTTTGTCTTAACACATGTAAAAATGACCATGGGGTAAGAAAAATAACACAATGAGCAAATACAGCATTGAATAAAAAATTTTTGAAGTATAGAAAAAAAAATGTGTCTTGTTCTATTTACAACTTACACAAACACACACACAAATATTATTATTATTTTTTATTTCTCAGAAAACAAGACTTAATATTTTGATTTAAAATTTTTAGCTATGTGTATTGGGTGAAAAAAATAAATAAAATAAATAAAATACAAACAAATAAAGACAAAGATACAATCAATCAATTATATATATATATATGTGTGTGTGTGTGTATGTGTGTGTGTGTGTGTGTGTGTGTGTGTGCTTCTCAGCTAAATGTATCTTGATTTAAAAATAAAATTAAATAAAATAAAAACACCAAAAAAAATAAAATCTTTTTTTTTTTTTGGCTTTTTACTTTTTGCAGTGAATATAATAATGGAAGCAAAAAAACGATTTATTATTATCTGCAAATGCTTATAGAATGCACATTTATTTATCTGTAATAAAGCTCTAATTAGTCTCCCTTGACTTAACCGGAAGTTATTCCTCTACTCGAAGCAGAGCTGACTCTATCATGCGGTCAGCTGGAGAACATCAAGTCAAGTCACATTTATTTATATAGCGCTTTAAAGACAACTACAGAACGTCTCCTTTCACTAAATCAACATTATGAGACAGTTCAGATCGCGTTCAGAACCAGTTGAGCTTCACAGAGGTTTGTTTACTTACTTTATGTTCATTAAGAGAATAAGTGTAAACTATTGTTTTTGGCTTCGGTCCCGGATGATAATCAGAGTGCAGCAAACATTTCTACACCGCAGAATCAACAGCTACTCTGTCATTATTACTACAGCCTTCAGTCCTAATCTTAAATATTTGCACAGCAGCATCATGCAGTTCACAACCATCAGAGGTTTATTATAAGATTATTAATGTCAACAGCATGCCAGGCTGATCTGAATACGTTTAGAGACGAATCTAAAGACATAAGCAGTTTTGATGTTCTTTTAAATGTAGTATTTCTGTGCATTTTGCATGAAATATGAAAGAGCAACATGCCGATTTTTTTTTTTTTTTTTTTTGCAGATCATTTCACAGTTTCTGATGACGTGGTTTAGGCCTTCTACCATAAATCTGAAACAGTGGAAAATCCACAGCACAGATATCAAAGATCCAAGAGGTTATGTCAGAAATGTCAAGTCCATTACTCATAAAGTTAACCAGGGCTTCTGTTTAAAACTTTCAAATTCATTCAAACTTATGTAAAAGTTTGATCAATTTTCGCCAACGACTCTCAAAGTTACAGTTGTTTGAAATGTTTTATATATATTTTAATATACATTTTAAAGAAAGGGATAATTGTATTAATCTAGGAGGCATTAAATTGATACAAAGTGACAGTAAAGACATTTATAACGTCACAAAATATTTCTATTTTAAATAAATGCTGTTTCTATTGAACTTTGTGTTCATTTGTGAATCCTGAAAAATAAAATGTATCAGTTTCCACAAAAACAATGTGCAGCACAACTGTTTTCAACATTGATAATAATCAGAAATGTTTCTTGAGCAGCAAATCATCATATTAGAATGATTTCTGAAGATCATGTGACACTGAAGACTGGAGTAATGATGTTGAAAATACAGCTGCGCATCACAGAAATAAATTACAGTTTAACACATATTCACACAGAAAACAGATATGCAGATACACTGCAACAGAAAAAAAAAATTTCTTCCTAATTATTTTGTCTTGTTTTCTGCTATAAATATCTACAAATCTTGTTTTCTTATACTATTACTCAAATTTCGTTAAAATATCTGCCATAATCTTTTTTTGCATTTGAATTAAGATTATTTTTCTTACCCCATTGGCAGATATTTTTGCTTGTTTTAAGCAAAAACTAACAAAATTTGGATTTTTTTAGACATAATATCTTAAGTAATTTTACTTTTCAAGTAAATGCATCCAGAATTTGCAGATATTTATACTAGAAAACAAGAAAATACTAAGGAAGAAAATATTTTTTTTTTTTTTTTTTGCAGTGCAATAAAATTTCACAATTTTACTGTATTTTTGATCAAATAAATGCAGCCTTGTTGAGCAGAAGAGACATCAGAATTGTTTCACCGATTTGTCTTTAGAGTATAAACACGCTGGGTCTGACTCTGTGTTTTGAAGGTTGAGCTGTAGGTGATGATTAGGATGAAAGTGGAGGAACAGCTGGATGAGTGATTACAGATGAGAGTCTCCACTGGAACAGCTGTTGCTCTCCGCTGCTTCTCTCGGCCAAAGCCTTTGTTCGGTTCACACCTGTGAGACTGACGTACAAGAGAAGACCCAAGTGTTCTTCCGCTCTCATCACAGCTCTTTGTTTATCAGTGTTTACAAGTCGTGCTTCACTAGGCTGCGGCTGCAGAAACAGGAGCTCAGGAGGGTTAATGAAGATATCAGTTGTGTTTCATAACCATGGGGTCTTTTTCTCAGGAGAGACTAAAGGGAAAGTTTCTGTTTGCTCCACAAACTAAATTTCATAAAGATATTAAAGGGATATCATTTGGGACATTGTTTTTACTATTATTTCGATAATATAATAGTTTTATTAAGATTTTGATTAGCTTTTTATTTTATTATCATTTGACAGATGCTTTTATATCATAGAAATTGAGGTATACAATTTTTATTTTATTTTATCATAGAAAATTATACACACAAAACAAAACTTAAAACATCTAAACAAAACTTAACAGTTTAGTTTAGTTTAGTTTAGTCCAATTAGTTATTGGAAATAAATGTTATTTGGGAGTATTTAATATTTTTCTGTCTTTTGCTTGTAGTTGGGTTTATGTTTTTTGTTTCATTTTAATTATTTTTTTATTATTACTATTTATTGCTTCTTAGGTTTAAATGATTTTTTTATTATTTCAGATGAATTTATTTTCTATTTATTTATTTATTTATTCATTTATTTATTTAATTTGTAGGTTTAGTTCACTTTTAGTTTTATTAAATTACAAATATTAATATAAAATAAATTTATGATTATTTATTTTAGTGCTTCAGCCTACAACATTTCCCTTTTTTTCATCTAATGCTTATACTTTAATTTTATCATTAACATCTTTATTTCCATTTACCAGAAATACTTTTTAACAGTTAAGTCAACACTTATTTCAGGAAAGTACAATAATGATTTGGTAAGTAATTTAGCATAGTTTTTTACCCATCACAGCCTGCAACTTATTTAGTGGTTGTGACTGACTCAAGAAGTTGATCTAGAAGTTGCAGATCTAGAATCTGAGGCGGTTCTATTCACTTACTTTTCTCTGAAACCCCTCACATTCAGTCGTCCCGATCTCTTCTCCAGAACCTGTAATATGTTCGGTCTCTGCAGTCATGAACAGCGTTCCCCGTTTGCACCGCAGAAGTAAGAGGACAGAGACTCCTGAGAGACTGTTTAGGGGTCATTATGGGGCCTGTGAGCGGATGGGGTCATGCACTGACGTGCAGTAGAGGCGCAGGATTACTCATAAGAAACAACACGCTGAAATGAAGTCAACGCGACGGGATATTGTGTCGAGGCCCACCTCTGACGTGGAGTAAAGTCCCATGAGCCTCCAAGGGAAAACCCTTTTTGACGTCAGAAAGCGGGGGGTCTGGCATCCTTCCAGTGTTTTGATACCAGCTAGAGGAGTCGGATTTGCTGGGAGAAGAAGGGGAAATTACAGCTGCTGGAGAAACAGAGGTTGCAGGAATATTTCACTGTAGCTATGCATCGTTCCTCGATCCCTCCCCAGCGTCGCAATCATTTGAGATGATTTTAATGAAGAGATAACACAGCTGGAGCACTCCAGCGCAACAACAACAGGAATATACTGCATGTCTGGCAGGACGCATTCCCAAATGCAAGCAACAGCACACATGCTAACCAAACAGGAGATTGATAACGATGAAGAGGTGAACAAAACCCAGCAAGAAACAGAACCAAGTCACATTTGGCCTCAAAATCAGAAGAGCATAAAAAAAAAAATAAATAATAATAATAATAATATTATAATAATATATATATATATATATATATATATATATATATATATATTATATATATATATTTAATGCAAAATAAATAAATAAATAAATAAATAAAAATATTTAGGACCCTAAAATAGGGTACAGAAAATATACAGTGCTATACAAAAACAAATTAGACATTTTTATAAGCACAATTAAATACATACCACCTTATTAAATGCATTAAAATAAAATAAAAAAAAATTATAAATGCATACATAAATCCAAAAATAAGTAAATGATAAATGAATGCATAAATGCATAAATAAATGTACAAATAAGTACTGTAAATGAATGCATAAACACCCCCAAAAAATTAATGTAAGCATACATGCATAAAATAAATGCACAAATAAGCAAATTCAATGCATAAAATCCACCAGTAAGTAAATTAATAAATAAATAAGTTACTAAATACACAAATATGACGAGCAAACTGACAGCAGCCCGGAAAACCTAGTTTCCAGAAAAGCGTCTGTATCTACAGATCACTGTTCATGCACACTTCCATCTGTCATGAGCTGGAATCAGATGAGATGCTCTTGTGGATTTGGTGCGTCCAGTATAAACACACACTCACCACCGCATGTATGAACATGACCAACCACGCGGGAGATCGCCCTAAAGATAGTGATCAATGTTTGAAGCGGATGTGATTATATGGCCGACCACATCACTTCTCTCCGCTTCCAAAATACACTTATGTGTGAATGTGTGTAATTATGGTTATGGGTAGAGCATGTCTCTGTCATTATCAACACACATCTGAAGCGAGGGAAGTGCACAGCAGATCGTCACAGTTACAGTACCATCAGTGTGCATTTTGGAGTAGAAATGTGGCTCATAATTTGGCAGAAATAGATCAGGATTTTGGTTTAGTTTTGGTCCTAAATTATCACCCTCAGCTGCTCTTGCACCAACCTTTTGCCCAGATAAACACTTTCTTTAGAACATTTTTTTAAAGAAATGTATTAAAAAAAAAAAAAAAAACATAAAAGGAAAAATTAAATACATTCCCCTCTCTCATTAATATAATGCAATAATATAAAATGCATAAAACCTACACTCATATTTGAAGCCTTTTAAGGATTACACTAATGATTAATGAAACTAAACTGTAATGCATCCCCTTCTCATTAACATAATAATCATGAATTAATGAATGCACAAATGCATAAATGAATTAATGCATAAATTCAAAGAGACCTTTGTACAGTTTTTCTCAATTTAGCCAAACACTATAAGCAGGCTTTGAGCTAAGATTTCAAGACCATAGCATACACCATTTTCAAGAAAGCAAACCCATTTTGCTGAACTATAAACACTGTTCCTCTGCTTTAACACATGGAGTCAGATTTGGTAGAGCTCTTGCTGCAAAACTCTACACAAATCCTACATTTTCTCGAATTAGCACACCATGTGGTCATTTAAAGAAAGCACTGATCCAGCATAACTTGAGCTCAGTTGCTTTGCAGATATCCACATTGAAACACTAAGAGTCAAAATTTATCACACACCAATCAGAACAGCCTATTAGAGGCTGATCAGTTTATTCAGTTTTGGAACAATGGATCCAGAGGAGCGTGATTGAGTCAGAGACACCAGAGAGGAGGAAGAGGAAGCAGTAGGAGTGGAGGAAGAGGTGAAGGAAGAGAAGAGGAGGAGGGCGGGGTGAGGGGCAAAGGGGACCAGGAGTCTCAGATGAAATTTTGCCACTAGTTGACCATGTCCTTGTCCATGGATATGACTATGAGGAGGCTGGGAAAAAAGTTCAGCCAAACTTAAGCTCTTCACCGTGCCCGATCATAGAAATTTAGGAGAGTGTACCTCAGTGTACTCTATGTAACTTTTGAGACTGTTCTCTGTTACACACTGCATCAATTCCCCTTTCATACAGATAGAGTTTCTGTCTGCTTCCATTTTGTAAAAAGTACTTTTGTAAAATCAGTTACTTCTATTTGTGTAGGACACAGAGACGTGGAATGGAAGAAGCCTGACTAGACATTACAGTTGATGTGTGACAATTTCCCCCGCTGCCTGGCTCGGGCCAGTATAGCCTGTGATGTCTGTCCCCCGACCAAAGATGTGATGCTGGGGCAGAATATGTTTGTTGTTGTTTGGTGTGGGGTTTTACTGTACAGTGCATTAAGCATGTTCATCATGTGAAATGTTCCTTGAGGGGAAACCACAGCAACAACTTATTACTGGTTTTTGTTTTTGTTTTTTCTAGTATTGTTTTGAATTTATCTCACCAGTGTGTAAGACTGTGTTGTAGTGTGTGTGTTTTTGAGGGCTTGTGTGTGATGTCTGAGGAGCAAAAGTTTGTTTTTCAGTGAGGAGTAGATGGTTTTGAGGTGTGAGGCTTCATTTTGACCTGAAATAGGTTGTTTGGGTAATTGGGTGAGGCGTTATGGGTTTGTGTATATGAGGGAGCATGAGCATAGTTCCAAGAAAGCAGTCATTTTAAAGCAGAAATCGAGAAAAAGCTATAAAAATGAAATAAATATGCATTTTATAAAGCAGAAAAACCTAATGAAGACTCCATATTTGGGAAACATTTTAAGGGATTAAACTGATGTCGTACAACTTTAAGTCTCTTGAATGTAACAATAAACGATCAAACTGAACACATCAACATCGAGCCTTGAGTGCTTGTTTTAAATCAATCAAGCTTGCTGCGATTTTCCATGGAAATCATAGTGTTTCATGTTGGAAGAATGTGCATTGGAAAAATGCATGGGAAGCTCCGGTCAAAGCCAGGTTCTCTCGTTTTGACTTATAAAATTTCGCTTGTGTGACATTAACATCTTAACATTTTTCTTCTAGATAAATAATGCGATATTCTGTTTGCTCAAGTCATCATCAGAGATGCGGTTCAGGTTTACATTTGAATAAACGGCTGGACGCAACAAGAAAACAACAACAAGGTCAAACTTGGTTTTCATCTGCAAGAGGCGCTTGGACAGTGTTGCTGAATAAAGTGCTTGTCTAACGGTTTCAAAGCCGGCCTCAGACTGCGCATTCTCTGCCGAAGTGGGGTGGGCTCGGACCAAAACAAACACTGCGCCGTCATTAATAGGCCGGAAGGCCCCTCAACCTGTCAGAAACGTGTAATCAGCTGAGCATCTCGGTGTAGCCAGGGGTTAGTTGTGCTTTGGTGTTAGCTTTGAAGCGGTACGCTGCAACTCACACGGCTCCAGAAACACAACAATAGAGCACTGCTCACCACACACACCACACACACCCACACACCCACACACACACACACACACACACTCACTCACACACACACACACACACACTTACTGCTGGTCCGAGAGTCAAACACACACTGTGGACACTATAACACAGAAATATAACCAAGTGTTTATGATAACACTTGGTAATATTTAAATCATATACATTATGTATATAATATATATTATATAGCATAATATATCAATCACTATTTATGAATGAATGATCTGCAGCTTCTGTCAGAGTCACTGATTACAAAACACATTTATATTTTACACTTAAGCATTTACTTGAATGGTTTAATCCACTGCGGCCAGTACCTGAATTCTGTTTTTGAAGACAGTTAGATGTACTAAAATATGTTCACAAAGATGATAATGTTTCGATTAAGTTATGGCTTGATATTTCTGACTGTTCTCTAGAATGATTGTTTCAAAAATGTATCTTCTTGGTTGTATCAACATTAAGAGCACATTCCATTGTATCCTTTACAAACTTTAATAGAATGTTACTTTTGAATTTTCCTCAGAAATTCTGAAACAATTAGTAACATTTAATAAACATTAGATGAACGTCAATTAAAGCGTTTCAGAAAAAAAAACATCATGAACAATGTATGAGTAATGTTTGTGCTAATACTTTGAACCAAGCATTCTAATGCGTTATAAGAGGACTTGCAGGTGTTCGGCTCGTACTGCTGTTTGTTCCAGGTGTTTTAGAGGTAAGCTCCACAAAGACAACAGGGCCTTTGGCTTTGGTGCAGAGTTTTTACTGCAAGCGTTAAAAAATAGTGACGAATAATATGCTTGACATCCTCTGGCCTGGATAAGGCCGCGTTCCGCAAAGCAGCTGTCAGACATCCTTTTCAATCCAAAACACCGATGCTGCTGTTGAGGATTGTGGGCCAGTAATGAAACCATACTGTCTCTTTCCGTTCTCTCTCTCTTTGCATATTCATTTGTATCTCATGCCCTTCGAATTTCCAGAATTAGTTTCGAGAACCCTAACAGCATTGGGTGGGGGGGGGTGTGAGTTGTCAGAAGTAGACCAGAGCTCACTGGCCTGCTGCTGGTAGAGTCTTAACGTCTTAAGACCTCAGCGGACGATCTCCGTCAGACCATGTCATCATCTGCGTGTACGGAACGCTTTACATAATAATCTAAATTTAACACAGAGTGCCTAGGACATACGCCTATATGTCATGTGTCTCCTCGATTGTGCTCCCTACCAGACTCAGAAAATCGCATTTGAGACACCAGAAACAGTATGTCCTCATGTGAGAAGCTCTCCCCTGCATCCCCGTTGTACCCGCCACCAGATCATACAAAAGCATGCAAAATTACGAGACAGGAATGCATCAGATGAGGTTACGTGAGGCGAGAAAATGGCGCAGGATTTTAAGCGCCCGCCCGGCTACAGAAAACTGTGCATCTATCTTGTACATGCATTTTTAATAATTCAATTGCTCATATACCACGACACCATTACATGTTCTAGTACAATTGAAATCCGGGGGTTCACCAAGAGATTCCCACTCAGAAATGTAATTCAGAGCCGACAGATTCGCTCCTGTGTTTGCTTTTACCGCCTACTTCACGACCGACAGCACGCTATCGCATGTACTATTGATTGGCTCAGCAGAGTGTGGCCCCAGTGTAATTACTAGAAGTCCTGTGTTATATCCATCATACGGAAGGTATTTAGAGGCTGAGTAGGCGGAGCTCGATAGAGGCCAAATCAGTGGCAAAGAGTGACTAAGTTAAACAATAACTGTACTCGCTCTATTGGCGAATACAGACACCCCAACCCAGAGCGATGCGACTGTAACACACGCTCTCACTAGAAGACTGCCATACTCATCCCATATAACTTAGCTTTACAAAACAGAGGTCGCCATGCATACTTCGGGCCCTCTTCGGCGAGGACATTCTTGTCTGCGAGAAATTAGCACTGTTTTGCTGATACATAGCAGTACTATTCGATCCACGCGTGGTATGATGACCTGTGATTGTGTAGCATGTTGAAGTGTGCTATTATATTTCTAAGTGATCCAGACCTGTCGATCATGGTGAAAAATGGGTAAATAAAAAGATTATTTCCTGAAGACTTACCACTTTAACGCAGGGACCTGACCATTGCAATAATATAAGACGTCAGAAGATCACTGAGATTCTTTCGGGACTCAAAGAACATATAATAAGGAAAAAGAGGTTTTGCACTTTTTTGCATATTTGAAAAGTTTTGTAATTCCTTAGTATGAGAAGTCTGTTTCCATCGCTGTAAGGGGAAAAAAAATATTGCTTTAATAAAATCCAAAAGATGATATGACATAAAAAAATTTCAAATGATGATACATTACAAACAGCATTTAAAAACCTCGAATAAATGTCTTAAGGTATGAGATAAAAGCTCCATAAATTAATTACATGAATTACATAAAGTAGCAAGCTTCACATAAATTAAGAAATTAATGTGGTAACTAGTCATAATGATGACAATAATTCTAAAGCGTGTCTGGATAATAAGCAAGGAGAACAAACAAGTCAGTATCTAGTAACACACAAACCACCGCCGCCCGTGTGTGAAAAAAAATTGGTTTTGTGATACATAGTCAAATGATGATATAATTGCAAAGTTTTGAGATAATATATACAACACACGAGCTCACAGTCTAAAGTATGAGAGGAAAAGGCATAATTGCACACTAATATTTTGAAAATGATACATTAATTTGCCATTAAGTGTGATTTTCTGTCATGACTTATCGGCTTTTTATCTCATAATTCTTGAGAATCTTTTTTTGTCATAATTTCAACTCCTTATGTCAATTATTTTTCACATAATATTTTGACTTTTGACACTATGACATTTAGGTCATAATAAGGACTTTTTTATGTCATAAATTAGACTTTTTATTTCATAATTATAAAAGTATCTCATAATTTACACTTTTCAGCTATTAATTAAGATTTAACACACACTTTGTTTTCTCATTCAGCAAAGTTGACTTCCTCATCTTTTATGCACAGTTCAGTTTATAATTTCACATTCAAATGTTTTTAGTTAAAAGTTAGAACAAAATATTAATATTTCTCCAATAAATGCTCCCTAAAATGAGAATATCTCTTCCTTGTTATACCTAGCATAAGCATGTATCTGTTAACAAATCATATTGTGTCAGGTTAAAACACAATATGTGTCATATGTGTCAGGTTAAAACATAAAATAATAGCTATTTACTATATATAATTATATATATATATATATATATATATATATATATATATATATATATATATATATATATGTTCAAACCCGACTTCCAGTTTCAACAGGACATGTCAAAACAAGAAAAGTCTGCACATTTCCTGCAAACAAACCATCTTAAAGGTTACAATCTTAAAAACTCATTTAATATTATATTACATAAACTGGTTCATGAGATATAATGAGATATATGTCTTTTGCATGAGTTAAACAGCAAGTTTAATGCAGGCCGAATCCCGCCAGGGTAGAAGATGGCAGATTAGTCCATTTTATCTTGTATTTTATCTGAATGCAACAATATGTTTTGTGGAACCAAAATAATGGCAAACATAATCTACTTTATTGTTCTTAAATTCAACTGTTTTGACGAAACAATTGAAGGATCATGCTGTCCTGTGTTGACACAGCCGCGAGCGTCTTACAAATGGGAACATTATGGCCACTTTCACTCAGGCTGCCGCTGCCCTCTATATCCCGTCCAGATGAGACGTGGAGAAACCTGCACGTTCCAGCGGCAGAAGTGGAAAGACCTCTGTCGTTTTCCACTGCGGGAAAATCCTCTTGTGCATTACAAAACAAAACACTTGAAATTTGAACCATAGATTCGCTGCTTACCTTGATGAAAATAATTACGATCACTGAAGGTCAAAAGGTTCCTCAATGAGCTCAAATCATAATAATGGACCAAACCTGAACTGAGCTGTGAGTAAATGGAAGAGAGTACTGATGGACGAATAACACGTAATTTGTGCTGTTTGCATACAGACAAACGCTGGCCATTAAGTTCATGATTATGAGATAAGAAATGTTATGAGCAAAAAAAGGTCCGCAACGTCAAATTAAGATACTAAAGCATAATGTAAGTCCAACTAGTCCTAATTAAATAATAATTATACTTGAAGTATAATTTGATATAAAGTAAAATTATGAATAAAAACATAGTATGTGAACACAAGTCCACTTTTTTTGTGATTAAAACAGATACTTTATGATTTTAAATGGAAGAGATTCTTGAGTGCCTATTGGAGCAATTACAGCACAAGAACAGTAATTGGTACTGTTTTGCCCAAGACAAGCATAACTAGATAGGTCACACACAGATCACATTTCCACAGTGTGATAACTGGCATGATGATCAACGTCAAACAGTGCAGGTAACATTTAACCTCCTAACTATGGAGACCAGGTAGTAGGAGGAGCCTTAATGTACAATCATGAGCTATACATATTATGACATAAAATTCACATAATATATCATATAGCTAGTTATATATATAATTGCAACCTTTTGCATGGAAGAGCGCGTTGATGGGTGCATCACCCACTCAAAATTCTCCACATAGGAGTAACAGTAATTTAGCACCTTTTTGCTAAGACTTTAATAACGATTACTTTCACAAAGGAATAATGTGTGTCAAACAAACTGGGGGGAAAGCTATTTGGACAAATATCGCTGTGTCAAACTATACACAGTAGTCCAAATCTAATCTGAGCCAGGCCGACGCGGAAAGTGAAACAACACATTGACCGCCTACCTTAAACGACGTAGGATATTATTACATTGAGAGGAAGGGCATTTTACATGATTCCCGACTCATTAGTCTTATTCGTAGAGCGTGGTGGAAGTGTGGCACAATAAAAAAGAAGGTGTAACAAGAGTGGGCGCGTGTAAGCCCAAAGCAGAATCGATGTGACACACTGTGCGGGTGCGTGTCCTGTACTGAAAGCGCACACACACGACAAGCCATACAGACAAAGAGAAGGAACAGACAATGTACACGGGACGAAAAAAAAGTCGACACACAGGGTGAGGAACGGAGGAAGGAGCATCGTGAGAGAAGAAAGTCAGCCGGTGTCGTTGAACTTCATTGTGGTGAGAAGTTACCACGACAAGCAAAATCACAAAATAGATCTGAAAAACAGCTTAACGAAACAAGGAAGAGCAGAGGAACAAAACACTCTGCCATCAGGTCGGACCGAGCGGGATTGGGAGAAGTTATAACCTCACTCACAATCAGATGAGAAAGATGGGGCGTCCAGCGGAATCGGGATAGGAGTGCTCAGGGAAGGATCATGAGGCCTCAGAGTCAGAACAGGGCATTTAATGAGGCCGTACCCGAGGGCTCGGCACAGCAAGTCTCCCAGCTCAGGGTGTGTTGCATTAAACGCCGCGGAGCAATGAAGGAAAGGAACAAGAGACGAGAGAAGGCAGCGGCGATTTCCTGCGAACAGGGTGGAACATTAAGGCCGTCTGGAGTTGGAAAGCCAGGGGAACACAGCAAAAAGACCTCGATAGACTCGGCGACGCAGCAGCGCGTAACATGTGTCATAAAGCTCTGATGCGCAAAGGCGGGGTTTGGATAATGTGAGGCATATAACTGAACACTGACGGTGGTGGGGGGGTCGCGGCGTGCAGAGTTCTTAGAGGGAGAGCCCGGGAAGACTGCAGGAAACGTGGGGCTACTAGGGATTTGGTGGTTTGATAAGGCGTCGAAGCGAAGCGCGCGTATGAAGTTTCAGACGGTGGGTTCACAAATTACAGGTGGATAGAATTTGTTTTAACATTTCCAGCCACTTGCCATTTTGAGAAAAACACAGTTTCACAACCTGAATGACAGGGGCACAAAAAGGAAATCCATGATTCAAAGCGCTGGGCGTTCTGGGCTTCTTTCTTACAGGATGTCTCTTGTATTTTAATCCTTTCCAGCCCCGAAATTTTGAGATGAGCCCACACTTTCCTTTTAGACAAAGTTACAGGCAGAAACAGACTCTTGCACCAATATGGCACAAATGCACATGTTTGCAAGATAATGTACTCATTGTACGTGTTGACATTCTTTAACTTTCTCAGCAAAGATTCTCTTCAAGCTTTTTGTGAAATTTCAGAAAAACAAACAAACAGGTGAATCCAAGCTTGAGTAGCCAGAATTGTCAGCACTCATATTTGTGTCCCTTGCACCACAGAAGCAGTCATAAGTATCATAGTTAAGTATCACAGGTATATTTAGCAATAGCCAACAATACATTGCATCCGTCAAAATGTATCCATTTTTTCTTTTATGCCAAAAAGTCATTTAGGATATTTAGAAAAAAGATCATATTCTGCCATGAAAGATATTTTTTTATATTTCCTAACATAAATATATCAAAAAAAACTTCTAATTTTTTGATTAGTAATATGCATTGCTAAGAACTTAATTTGGACAACTTTTAAAGGTGATTTTCTCAAATTTTTAATTTTTTTGCCCCCTCAGATTCCAGATTTTCAAATAGTTGTCTCTTAGCCAGTATGTTGTCCTATCTTAACAAACCATACATCAAATGGAAAGCTTTTTTTATTCAGCCTTCATGTGACTTTGACTGGAGGCTGGTTTTGAGCTCCAGGGTCACATATTAGTCTAGTATGTGTCAGGCTTTCAAGGCTTAATCATTAAATTAAGATGACATAACAGCGACACACAGTGAACGTGAACACATCATAACTCCACTGTTCATTAACTGACATAGTGGACAAATTCAACATATTAATGACCTTATGGTTCATCATTCAGTGTGTACACTTACACTGCGCATTTCCAGGATCCTGAACACCTTTCCCTTAGAGCAAAGTCATTGCCTTTACAATGACCTCATTCTCCGGTTGTGTCAAGTATTACACAGCAACATCACTGTCTCGTTTGGTATCTTTTCTTTAACTGATCATCCTTCAACTAGTAGTGAAGAGCAAACCTGAGCTTTGTTCACACCGCACAAATGCAGTCTCCACAGCTCCCTACAGAATGTCAGCATACATCGCATTTATTAATATAAAGACTTGAAATCAGTTCAGACTGAAATACATTTCCAAAACCTTTTTAAACAGACTTTCAAACCACAAATGCATGTAAAAAAAAAGATTTCATGTGTTTTTTTTCTTCTTTCTTTTTTTTTTTCTGTTGAAACTAAAATGACAAACAAGGACACCACACAAAATGAACAGAACACCATATACTGTAACAAACAAAATGCTAAAACACACTTCATATAGACCTTAACAACTGGAACACCCTGGCAACCTCCAAAAAATAAGTAAATAAATAAATAACTAAATTAGCAACAGCAGCGCAAAAAAAAAAAAAAAAAAATGAATAAACAAACAAACTTGGCAATGCTTTAGCTATTTCCCCCTAAGGAAGTCGGGGGCCTAATGGAAGTCGTGGCCTAATGGTTAGAGAGTCGGACTCCCAATCGAAGGGTTGTGAGTTCGAGTCTCGGGCCGGCAGGAACTTGTGGGTGGGGTGGGATGTGATGTACAGTTCTCTCTCCACCTTCAATACCATGACTTAGGTGCCCTTGAGCAAGGCATCGAACCCCCACTGCTCCCCGGGCGCCGCAGCATAAAATGGCTGCCCACTGCTCCGGGTGTGTGTTCACAGTGTGTGTGTGTTCACTGCTCTGTGTGTGTGCACTTCGGATGGGGTAAAATGCAGAGCACGAATTCTGAGTATGGGTCACCATACTTGGCTGAATGTCACGTCACTTTCACTTTCACTTTCACTGTCACTTTCACTTTCACTTTCTAACTAATAGCAATGTGCAAAAAAAAAAAAAAAAAAAAACGGAACAAGCAACTGCATAGCAACAGTCACAATTATTGATGGAACAAACAATATATATAGAATTTCTTACACTACTGTGTATTTGATGGTTGACTGCTTCTTTAATGAAGAATAAGGTATAATTTTATGTAAAATATTTTTTCATCATCAGAAATCACCAAGAAAAAACTGCACAGTTCAGTACATGCATGTGCACTATATGCTCGTCTCTGTCTATTTTCTTTTAGCACAGACGTAAATGTTATAACTAGCTACACGTGGAGGCTGTAAAAGCCCTGATTCAAATTCATGGAAGGAAAAAAAAAAAACACCCCCACTGATACTCATTCAACTTCAGCAAATTGTGTGTATTCCCAATATGGCTCCATTATGCCAAAAAATAAATAAAAGTGTAATTAAGACCAGAGCACCAGTGCAAAGTTTTGGCAGCACTGAGAATAACACATCGTTGTCACGTTGCAAGTTAAGTCCGTCTTTCTGACCCCACATGTGAGCTTCTGACCCATAAACAGAACCTGGTCTTTTCTCAAGACAGACAAGGAGAGCTCCTGAGGCCCATGCCAATGAATCACTGGCACAATGTTTAGGCTGTAGGGTTCCCCTGCTATGTGTGAGTAGAAGTAGTTTTTTAGTTATTTTTTATATTTTTTTTTTTTTCTCTTATGATACGTAGTGCTAAGTTGTTCTGGGTGGTGCAGCTATATATAACACCCTGACAACAACTTTGAAAACCCTAACAACTGCACAAGAACAAAACCAACTTAGCAAACTTCATAGCACCACACTGGCAACCACCTTATACACTCTAAGAAACAAAGTGCTACTAAAACAGCTCATGTTAGACAACCAAGCATGTCAAATGATAATAAGAAAAAACATTAGAACCCCGTAGCAACGCACAGTAACACCCTGGCAACCAGCTAAAAACACTTTATTAACCACAATATTGAGAAGAAAAAACAAACCAACAAACACAAACACCAAAAAACCTCCTTGCAAGCCACCTTAAACTCTTAGAGCATCAACAACAACAACAAAATAAATAATTCTGGGAAAACTTTAATGACTTCATAGCAAAAAAAAAAAAAAAAAAAAAAAAAAATAGAGAAAGAAATAAGAAAGAAAAGAAAACTTTATAGCAACACCCTGCCAACCAACTAAAACACGTTAGGAACCACAGTGCTAAAAAAAAATCAAGCAACTGCACTACAACACCCTGGCAACCAAAAAAGCAATGTGCCAAATGAAAAGAAAACTTTCAGAACCTCAGGACACTGCATAGCAACACAGCAACATTAAAAAATCTAAAAAAATCTCGGGACACCTTAGCAACTTCATAGCAACTCACTTGAAACCACTTAAAACGCTTTAGCAACCGTGCCCCATAGCAGATGTGCCAAACAGTGCGTTAGTAACTGCAATGAGCAACACACCTGACAACAAGCTAAAACATTTTAGAAACCTCAGTGCTGTGAAAACAACAAAATAATAAATAAAAAATTCAGCAAATATGTATAGCAACACAACCATCCTGACAACCACCCAAAACCTTTAGCAACAACATAGCAGTGTGCCAAATAAAAAGAACAATCAGAAAACACATTAGCAACTCCATAGCAACACCCTGGAAAAACCATGCAAACACTTTAGAACCGCATAGCAATGTGCCAACAGCTTGGTAACTGCATAGTAACCCTTGGCACCCCCCATCCACCCAAAAACACTTTAGAAAAGCCCATAACAATGGTTGTCAAATACAAATAATAAAACTCTCAGAACACCTCACCAACTGCACACAGTAACACACCTGGAAACCCTCAAGTTCTTTAGGAACTACACCCTGGTTTCTAAAGCATTTGCTAGGTCAAAATAATAATGCTTGGTATAAAGTACAGCACACTTCTCAAAAAATAAATAATAAAATAAATAAATAAATAAATAATAGAACCCTTAAGATATCATTTACATTTGAAGCCATGGGACGGGTTATTGTAAAACGTTCAATACTTACTGATTATGGGTTTCAAATAATAATAATAAAAGAGATTTTGGCATACTTATAATACACACACACACACACACACATATATATGATATATATATATATATAATATATATATATATATATATATATTTTAATATATATATAGATATTAGTATTATATACTATATATATATATATCTATATCATATATGATATAGATATATTCTAATATTATATATATATATATTCATATATTAGATATATATATATATATATATATATGATATCTATATATATATTATATACTAATTCAACCAAACGTAGTTTCAGTGCAGAAAATGAATCCATTGTTTTGGTTGATGTGGTAATAAAATGTAAAACAAAGATTTCAAGGAACAGAAAAATAGAAAAGTCTTTATTTTTTACAGTATAAAAGGTCAATTTGTAAAAGTGCTGTTTCAGACAGACATTTCATGAATACACTTTTGTTAAGAGTCTGTATTATGGGATTGTTTTAATTCAGTCGTTTGGCCTTGTGAAGAGTAAGTAAAGAGCTGATCCAGATGAGTCCGGATGTCGAGCCATGTTTCTCCTCCATCGCGATCCAAATTGATCAACACATACACAAATAGGCCGTTTCCTACCTGCAGCCAAGCACACTCGCTTTACAGGAATGTGAAGCGTTAGCAAAGAGAGGAACGCATATTCAACACTTCATCACATTCACCCACGAGACGCTAAAGTAACCATCACTAAAGTGAATGTGACGAGTGTTTTTCAGAAACACTGGGAACGCAGCTGGCAGCAGATCCCATCTTGTTTTAAAAGCCCTGTGTAGATCCCTGCCTAGCACATTATTATTAAATCCATCCTGTCGCCAGAATATAGCTGCATGTTTCAAAGTCAAGTCATGAAATCAATATCTTAATACGCATTCCTTTTTGTTCTTATTTTTTTCCGGCTTTGTGCGATTCCATCAATGCACGTTATTCTCAAGAATTCCAGTTAACGTCTACTGCCAGATGTTGTACTTTGTCATTGTGAGTACAACATATCATCTACTTTTGTAGCTTTTAGTTTCAATACTTAGGATCATGGGTTTTGAATGAAGTAATAGATAGCAGTAATAGATATTTTTGCATTAAAAAGAGACAACAATTGGAGCGAAAATGAATGCATTTTTTTTTTCTTTTAGTTTGGTGGTTTCCTTTATGTTTTAAGCTACAAAATCATAGAAAAGTGGAAATTTGTTAAAAAGTCACCACAAGAACTAGCTCCATGTACACGAATGGGGGGGAAAAAATCTAAATCTACAAATTGCATTTTCCAAATAATATTATCAAAAATCTTTAAATCTATATTTTCAGGTTGGTTTAGCCATTGAAGACAAGCATATTCTACAGCAGGTTACGGCTGTGTTCACAATGCCATTCTAGTCTACTAAATGTAGTGCAGTATACTGTATACTGCTGACAATTATTATTATTATTATTATTTTTAAGCAGTTTTATGCTATTTGTATATGCAAAATGGTTAGTCTAGTTATAACCTTAGAAATAAAATGGGTGTTTTGCATTTTGGTCTTCTAAGGAAATGCAAGAACAGATAAATGCAAAAGGCAGTTGCTTTATATAAAAGTGTCTCCCAATGCTTCTAATATAATGTAAAATGCATTGCATTTTGGGTATATGCTCTAGTATCAGTAGGTCTTCCATGCATACAGAAAATGTGCATACGTATTACACACTGTATGCGAAGGATCAAGAGTAGCATGTTAGTGTGCTATTGTGAACAATATGAAAGCGATTTGGTTCTTGTCAACCTGGGGCAATGCAGCCTAAACCTGGTAAAGTCATGCCATCTCTCTTTCTCTCTGAACATCAGAAGGACGAGGAAGGTGATGTAGGAAACAGACAAGCACAACAGGTAAAATTCCATGTGATCGACGTGGAGTCCTGCAGAGAGAGCAAACAACTTCAAGAGTACAGAGTTTGACAGAGGCCTCAACATGGACCACACACACACACACACACACACACACTGCGGCTGTCAGTGGGAATCCTTGTGAGCTCAAACGGAGCAAAACAACACCAACCACATGACATTCTGTGCTATTAGCAACAAAATAGGTTACATTTTTGAAAAATATTCACATTTTCAAGAGTGGCAGATATAATTAAACATCCCCTTAAAGGAATCTTGAATTATGGAAAAGGAATGATGGATCTAACATGGGGGCCATTGAAACAAAAAGGATACAGAAACAGATGAATTAGCTATTCTTTAACCAACTAACATTTTATATATAAACTTAAATGTACTCTTGTTTGGGGAGTATAACTAATTAAAAGTCTTACCATGATCAAACTAAATTTTCAGTCACAGTATCTCAACGAACAAGCTTTTCAACAATTATCAGTGTGTAGTGTGACAAAAAAAAAAAAAAAAGGTAGTAAACAGTTGTAATGCATTATATCTTTACATAAGTACTTGTAACCAAAGTTAAAATGCATTGTAATATATAAAGATGTGTTTGTTGTAATGCCATTATACTTACTTCTAAAGGTGTAACACATGAATAAATATTATAATGTATAATTACTGTGGTTACAATTATTTACGAGACCATATTATGCATTATGAGTGTGCATACCAAGGGCATATGAATGCATTAAAGCTACTTTTATAATTTATTATAAGTAAAGGCTACATTTTTTATAACAAGTGTAGCGCCTTTCCGGTTTTCAAGGTCACTTTACAAATACATAATACTTTGAATAAACTGAATGCATAAACCAACGGAGAACCAACTAACTAGACCACGGGGAAACACAACAGAGTTAGGAACCATTAGAAAAAAACCAAGGTTAATATAAGTGAAGTAGAAAAATTAGATCAACTGTTTAAATAAGTGCAATTTCAGTATAGAGATTTGCTGCCGATTCTGTATGAAATGTAAGAATTTCCACACTAAATCAAACCCTCATTATTATCATATTCAACTATGACGCTTTCTTGAGCTATGAAAAGAGTTCCCCTGGGACGTCGTCGCCACACATCCAAACTCATTGGATTTGATGAGTTCAATGTAGTTCATTGACATAATGAATACAGCACACATAAGGACATTATAAGGAGAATTTGCATTTGCAAGACGGCAACATTAACGCCATGTTTGAATAAACAAAACACACTTTCACCAGAAACAAGTCTTTCTCAGAGGGGAAAAGATAAAATGCATGTCGTTTGTCATGTGGTCGCATATTCACAGTGGAAATATACAGCATTCCCTAATTATCCATAATATAAAACGCCCATCATCTGCTGAATAAAGTAAGAACACTCTGTGAAAATGTTGAAGTAATTACAGGTAGAGGTTTTGAATTACATATTATGAGTGTTCAAATGCGTTTTAAATGCTTTTTATTTAGAGATGCAATGAACTTCCCACGGCTTTACTTTCTAAATTACTGCTAACATAAAGATTAATTGTAGAAAAGGCAGACCAAGAAATCATACTGCAAACAGGATAAATCTTACATGTGATTACAATTAGGCTAAGTGCCATATATGATGAAGAAAAAAGCTTTCGCTTTGAAAAAAAGTTTGCTGCTGTTTGTTGGAAAAAGTTGCTGCATTGTTTTTGAAAGCAGCTCAACTGCTGTCACACTGCAAACTTAGTAGTGTTGCTCCATTAATTAGTTACTCTGTATAACGTTAAAAGACTTGATGAAGGCATGCAATGAAAAACAGAGGGCTGACAAAAGGCAGAGAAGCGGAGAGGAGAGACAGAGGACGAGATCTTGGCCCTATTATAGAGAATATTATAGAGATTGATCAAAAATGACAGCGCAGGAAAAACAAACTAACAGGAGAGAGAGAGAGAGAGAGAGATGAGAGAGAGAGGAGAGAGAGAGAGAGAAAGAGAGAGAGAGCAGGAGGACGTGTGATTGATCCGTGCCGACTGTGACCGCCGGATGGAGGATGAGGGAAAAAAGGAGGAGGGGAAGGTGGAGGAAAGTGCCGGGACTGCAGGAGGGAATGGAGGACTCAGATATGACTCTGAACACATGCATGTAGAAACGCCTCCTCATTCTCCTGCTGGACACTCAGCAGATTCCACCCCCTACAGGACAGAAAAACACTTTACCATATCATCTTTTTCTATAGGCAGCAATGAGATTAAACGGAGAGCAGTTCAGGACTTTTGCTGAAATTTCCCTAGAAACTAAAAAAAAAAAAAACAACAAAAAAAAAACTATGCCATAATTATAATTTAAATACATTTATTGCATACTAGGATGCTTCAAATTCATTAACACATTTATTGACCATATGACTTAAGACGTACTGATATAAAATAGAATTAACTTTATTTGGAGTATTTCTTTATTGCGACAATGCACATTTTCTTAAATGTAATTGTACAATGTGTTTTTGATATCGCTGTATAATATCACTCATATATATGTATATATATCTATATATATATATATATATAATATATATATATTATATAAGTTCTGAAATTAAGTTCTGTGTAATAAAATGGAATGAAATGGGAAAAGCATTGAACACGCTTACTGAAACTGATGTATTTAATCCTACTTCGTACAAAAGTCATTGTTGGTGATGACAGCTTCAAGATGCGTCCTGTAATGAGAAACTAGTGGGCATGCATTGCTCAGGTGTTGATTTTGGCCCATTCTTCCACACAAACAGTCTTCAGATCTTGAAGGTTCTGTGGGCCTCTTCTATGACCTCTAATCTTTAGTTCTTTCCATGGATTTTCTTTTGGATTCGAGTCAGGTGATTGGCTGGTCGTTCTAGCAGCATTACCTTTCTTTTTCTCTGAAACCATTGAGAGTCTCCTTGACTGTGTTTTGGGATCATTGTCTCTCTGGAATGTCCTCATTTCACATCTTCATTTCCTGGTAGATGGCAGCAGATTTTTATCAAGAATGTCTCGGTACATTTTTCCATTCATCCTTCATGAAGTGATATGAATTTTGTTTAGGGGTGATGTGCAGTGTCCTTTGACCTCCAAACATGGTGTGTATTATGGCATCCAAAGAGTTTAATTTTTCTCTCATCTGACCAGACTTTATTCTCCCAGTGTTGCACAGGCTGGTCTAAATGTTGTGCAGTAAACTTTAAAACGAGCTTCAACATGCTCTTTCTTCAGCCGTAGAGTCTTGCGTGGCGAGTGTACACAACAGGTGAGTGCATTACGTACATTACGTTATTTCTTTTTAAAACAATTGTACCTGCTAAGTCCAGGTCTTTTCTGAAGCTATCCACACGTTGATCCCTGCTCTTAGAAAACTCTTTCAGATTACTTCTTTTCACTCCTCTGTCAGGAATCTTGCACGGAGCACCTGTTCGTGGCTGGTTTTAAAGGCCACTTCTGGATTAGGGCTCCAACAGTGCTCACTGAACATTCAGAAGTATAGAAATGGCTTACTGTAACCAATGCCAGCAGTGTGGCATTCAGAAATCTGGATTTTGGACCAATGTGTTATTGCGCGACTTTATGAGTAGCCAAAATAAATAACAATAAAAAATAATTACAACCATCTCAAAAGGGTAAAATAGGATCGCCGAGAGTGCATAGGCAGGTAATATGGACATACATGCGAGTGTTGCTGTCAGGTGAGACTGATAGCAAAGTCAAGGGTCATATGGGTTCCCACACAGCCTGTGGAAACTAGTAACGTTTCTCCAGAATTGCCACAGAAGCAGTCACCCAGTAACGTGATGGTTACGCCAAAGGACTCTTAATATCAAACCACTAGAGGCTTCCATTGTCGTCTTAAACATGGCAAAAAGCATGTAGGCGCAAACAGCGGCCAGCCGGGTTTTGAAAAAAAAAAATAAGGGGTCAAATCGCGCCACGATTTAAAAGTGTTTGTTATATATTGGTTGTTTGTTTTCTATATATATATTATTTATATATATATAATAGATATATATATATATACTATATCGATATATATATATATATATAATATATAGATAAATAAATCTTCATTGAAATGAACGTTACTTTAAAAAAGAAATAAGAAATTCATAAATCATTCTTTCAGGAACTCTACTGCAACCAAACATTTGAATGTATGTTATGTGTTTGCATAACAGAAAAACAAGACTTATTTTCCATGCAAAATCCACTGCGATGCAGGCTAGGAATTGGTGTTTGTGTTTTCGTCCAAGGGTTCTTATCAAATCCCTACAACTAACACAACTCACAACAATAAAAAAAAAATAGCACAATATCAACCTGAAATAAAAAATATTTTATTTTTATTTTATGTTATTTTTCAGACTAGTGACCACGTGAACCCTTTGTCTATTTAAATATTAGTACATAAAATCACTAAAATAATCTAAAACTAATTAAATTTAAATTTAAACGAAAACTACACAGACAAACAAAAAACAAAAATAACTGATCAAGATACCAAGAAAGAAAAGTTTACAAAAAAATAGTAGGAAAGATTTTACTATTTTTAAAGTAGCATAAACGGCATATATATATGTGATATCTATGCCGTGATGAGGACAGTGACCCCGAAACGACCAAAGGATGAGTTGCTTGAAAGCCAGCTGGCTCTTGCTGCTCGACTGTGGAAGAAACTCTTGTCCAGGAAGAATGCCGAAAGAAGTTTGACAGGACGTTGCATTAGTCCCATTCCGCTTCTACACATCAGAGGTGAGAGATGCAACGTGTAGCCTGCTTTAAGCACTGACATATTAAACAACCAAACCAGACAAATGAGGACAACACTGTGGAGAACAGTATTGACCCACGGCTGGAGTATTTCTTTCCTCCGGCCGTGAAAGAGCTTTATACTAGTCGGGCGCTTGAGATGATGACCTGAAGGCCTGAACACGTGGTGGTAATTATTCCAACCACTGGTTGTTTTAAACAGCTGGCAATGTGGTTGGTCTGTGGGTGAATGTAGGCAGAAAGACACAAAGATGTTGGCGTTGGCTGAAATTCTCTTTAGTGGTTAATGTTCGGTCTCTATTCCCTTCCGTCTGGAGCGGCTTGATGTCTTTGGGTATCGGGGTTTTAAGGCTCTTGAACGCTGCTGTTTAATTACATTTTTGATGCCATATTACAATTGACTTTAGTGCAAAAAATGTACAACTCTACATGCACTACTAAGTCTAGGTTTTGGAAAACAAGCTACTCAATGCTTTAATATGAACTGTTTTCCATATTACATTAGTTAAAGTGAACACACACACACAAATAAATAAAGTGAAGTGAATAAAGTTCCAAATGTTCTACATTTTCCCTATAGAGACTTCATACGGGTGCACATAAAACAACCATGTGATGAGGAATGGCCTGACGCTTTTTACTCGAGTATCTGTTTACAGATTAAAAACTATTAATATTAGTTTATTTTAATTTTATTTAAAGATACTTTTTTTTTCTTTACATTTGCCACTTTTATGATGCACTTTTACTTCAGTAACCTCTACAAAATAAATAAATATTTATTTGTTTGAATATTACTATATTTAACATAACAACAAGGTAATAAATTTTTTTTTTATTAAATTTAACTCAATAAATCACACAATTCGTATTTGTCTACAAAGGTAGTTTCAGTTAAGTAGAAACCTTAATTTGATCAAAAATCTAAATCTTGATAAACATTAATTACTGTACAACCAGTGAGGCTTTTTGAACCACTGCTAGTTTGAATGAACAAGTAGTTCATTTAACAAACTCATGCAAAAAGCCAATATTGCATATAGAAAGTCATAATATATTATTAAAAAGCTATTACAAATGTTATGAACTCAAACTTTAGAATGTTAATTAACATGTTTTAGTGAACACTAAACAGATTATGAAGACACTTTCTGGTGAAAGCGTCACTTTCTGTGCCACTAGCAGAAACCTGAACGGCACTGCAAAATCATTGGAAACGCTCCTCCCGTCATTTATAGTTTGGGTTTCAGATAGCCCTGCCAAATTTATAGCAACTCCTAAAGAGTAACCAAATAAAAGATGAAAAGAGAGTAAGGGCCACATGAGTTATGAAACACTCATCTCTATTTGCTGTGTCAGCAAGTTCTCTATCCCCCGGTTCCCCCATCAAAACTATTATTTTGGAGAGAAAATTGCCGCAAAACGTTTGCATGTGTGAGGAGAACAGTGAATGATTTACACAAGTCGGGAGAAATGTTCCTGAATTCAACATTCCCGTATATGGACCTGGATCAAAAACAATCCGATTTAACAGTTACGGGCTTGAACAATCTAACTGATCTTACCAGGGTATCATAATCGCTCTTTTAGAGTTTACAGGGGATTTGAGACTAAGATTGTGTAACAAAAATGAGTAATTACAAGAACAACAAAGCAATTTCTGCAACTCAAAACAGCGACCCATATCTGATAGAGGACTCCTTTCTGTACATTGAGATAAGGACCTTTGGTGATCAGAGGCGACCATCTTCGGCACTGCTGGCAGCTTTTTTAAACGCAGCAGGAAATGAGTGAAAGAAAGGTCTCTGCACATGCACACACTTGTTCCATTCACATACAATAATTAATGTACAATAGGTGGCTTTATTAAAGACACTACTGACCCAATCAGAATGGAAATGGAAAACCTCTGCGTCAGCCAAGATTCATAAAGACAACCGCAACAGTCGCGTCTAGACACCTGAGAGCTAAATAGAGCTTGTCTTGAAGTTGGAAGGTGATGTTACACTTCGATTCTAGATACTCAAACTGACAGCGATTTAGGGAGATGAAGTAGCTAGAAGGTAACTAGGAATGTACAAAATCATTGGATATTGAGCAAAAGAAAAAAACCTGTCCAGTTCACAAGAGTTCTCAAATTAGGGAAGGTGGAAAGAACAGCAGACCGATGCCAGTCCACAAACACCAGGCATTTTTTACAAATGACTTTATTTTCCCACATGTCTTATACAGGTCAAATGCATGGCAGAAAAAACGACCTCCTTGCACGGATGGCCTCTTACCCCAGGTGCTGGAACAAGCCATTTTTGGCTCTTATTGTGAGGGCAACCACTGCTTTATACTTCACATTAGAGGTGCAGCCAAATAAACACTGCTGCAAGATGCACATCAGACGTTTGGCTCCAAATCTGGGAGCCCCAGAAAACTAATGAAGGATGGAGCCAGTCACTTTTTCCATGTGCACGAGATCGATTAATTTTTATGAGCATTTGTTAGTCTCCACCCCTCCCCTCAAAGGGACAGATGGATTACATTTATTATCACCTCCATTTGTGCTGGGCTACAGGCCTTTGGCACCATCCTTGTGTTTTTCTCTTTCAGATAGTGTGAGATCCGGCACTCTGGGAAACACTTCTTGAGTTTTGGCTCCTTGAGCCTCAGGTTTGCTCTCATCAGACTGACATTTATCATCTCCCAGAGAGGACAGCTGTAGGTGTTATCTGAAGTAAGACTCAACTTTTGAAATTTTATAGTGACTGTATTTTATTTAATTTACAATTTTGATATTCTGTGGCCAGGACAGAATATCCAAACTCATCTCCTTCTTTTCAAATCATAGGAGCTGTTTGAGCACACCTGTAGTTAATATTGTGGACTAATTCAAATGGTCAGGTAGTATTACATACTACTCAGATATCCGGCAATCCCCATAATGCCACTGCAATGAAATCGAAAGAAAAAAGATGGCGAACAGAATCGAGGGAAATGTTTGATAAAAATATATTTTTATTTAATTCACTCCCCAATTACTGAAAAGTATACATAAAAAAATCTAATTTAAATAAAGTATTTCACATTATATATGTAGGATATTTGAATATAAGCCATTTGCTAGCTTGCAAATACCAAAACTAAATCCCAGGTTTGGCTCCATGTCCAAGCGTTTCAACCAAAGACAAACGGTTTTGGGTTGGAAAAATTGGCGATGTATGTGGGTAATTTATGTTGTAATGTTTGGAAAATTGGCTGGACTAATTCGAAAGGTAGTAGAAACATTACTACTCAGATATGGCAATCCCATAATGCACTGCAATTAATCGAAGAAAAAAGATAGCAATTAAAAAATAAGTATTTCACCTAATATATGCAGAAGTATTGTATATAAGCATTGGTTATCTTGGCAAATCCAAATTTAAAATCAATGTAACCCCTTTTCCACTGGCAGAACTTTGGTGCTAGAAGCAGTTCTCGATTTGGCTCTGTATCCAACATTCAACCAAAGAAAAGGGTTTTGGGTTGGAAAATTGGACGATGTTTGTGGGTAATTTATGTGTAATGTTTGGAAATTGGTGGACTAATTCGAAAGGTAGTATAACATACCTACTCAGATATGGCAATCCCATAATGCACTGCAATTAAATCGAAAGAAAAAGATAGCAATTAAAATAAGTATTTCACTAAATATATGCGAGATTATTGTATATAAGCCATTGTTAGCTTGCAAATACCAAACTAAAATCATGTAACCCCTTTTTTTTGTTTTTCCACTGGCAGAACTTTGGTGCTAGAAAAGACAGTTCCCGATTTGGCTCTGTATCCAACATTTCAACCAAAGAAAAGGGGTTTTGGGTTGGAAAATTGTCGATGTTTGTAACGTAATTTATGTTTGTAACGTTTAAATTTTCACGTCTGTGTGTGAATGTGGACCAGCTAGGAGAGAGGGATGCTTTGGCACCAGCCTCATTTTGGTGAAAAAGGAGTATTTGAGCATTTCACCAACTTCATCTAAGATGATGACAAGCCTGGTTTCTAAGACAAACGTTAATTATGTTGAGGAGGCATGCTTTCCGTTTTGGTGTGGCTGTAGATCTTTACAGAATGGCTGGAGTGCTGAACCCATGAACAAAGAGAATGGAAGTTTAATTGAGAACACACCGTTCCAGATGGTCTCCACAAAAAAAGAGCTGAGCCCAAGACTACAAGACGGTGGAAACATTGTACAATTTAAAACAGATAGCTGCCATATGCATGGAACAAAACCAGGTCTAACTTGCACTTACCACACTATTCATAATGGTTGGACAACTGCATGTGATGCATGTGTGATGAAGGTCACCTCTGAAATGAACAAGAATTGTGAATCAGGGAAGAGCCGTGGAAATGTGGGACGGGAAATGAAGGAGACGGCAAGCCATGAGGAGCCAAGATAACTGGCAATAGGCTCGTTTCAAGACTCGTTAGTGGGAATTTGAGCACAGAAAGATGACACCACTCTACATTCATCAAGGAAATTGGATACAAGATATACCTAAAAATATACAGTAATGTTGTCATCATGAATGTCCCACTTCAGCAAAAGCAACCATGACAATGGGCAGCAACACATTTAGTCTCAGTCCTTTGGTTTCTATTTTTATTGTGTTGTGCTGAGCAACTAGAGATTTTGGCAAGAGGAGGGAGTAAGATGGAAAATTCCCCCCAAACCCAAAACAGGAAAGCAGTAATTTCCTATAATTCTAAAGAGATTTACTGAAGTCAATAGTAAACTACCTTAAAAGACAAATGTAATTTAATCAGTTGTTATTAGAAGGTGTTTGCTAAAGTAAGCTGATCAAAACCTTTAGCACTAAGTATTTAATAAGGCCGCTCAGTGTGTGCGTCATCCTGTAGCACTTGTGTCTCCACACACGAATGATTACTCCTTCATGCACATTGCTGAAGAGTGGTGTGGTTTACTTAAGTGATCAGACACACCATTTTCACATGCAGGATAATAAATAGGTGAAAATCCCACAGACGCACATTGAAAGAACAAACTTGATCCACTATCTAGAAACCAGAAGTATCTTCAAACGAGACACTAAAGAGAAGGAAGAAATACCTACTAGAGAAGAAACCTCACAATGATGTTAAAGAATGATAAAAAATTATATTTTTTTGCTCAGTGGCTGAAATGAGTAGCAAACATCCGCGGGCTCAATTTGCAAGAAAAAGGCTTTGCTCAGCAATAAATAAATAAATAAAAATTAAGAGGGTATATTGCCCATAGGAAACCAGACCGCAAACACCCCTTAGCACACCAAATCCCCAAGCCAAAAAAGCCCCAAGAAACCAACCTAGTAAAACCCTAGCAACATACTAAAACCTACTCAGAGCACTTGTAGCACGTTAAAAAGAATCAATTTTATATTTTTTCCTGTTAATGTTTTCAGAGTGTTGTAAAAAAAAAAAAAAAAAAACCCACTTCATACATACATACAAATTAAAAAAAAAAAAAACTTTATCATTGAAATAGCTTTTCAGGGAGAGTCCTTGGGGAAAACATTCTCTGACCCCCCTTATCACGATCATCGACCTTGTTGAAGGACGGTCATATCGTCGCCGTTTATACTGTGGGCTATGAAATCTCTTCACAGTACCTAGATTGTGGGATTCTCGACATTTTCCAAGCCTCCTAGATGCAGGTAATCCTTTAAAGACAGTGATTTACAGCAGACAGTTTACGGAAACAGTATTGAAGCAAGGGCAGGTTTAATTAACAGGATTTTCTAAGATAAGCATCGCTGTTGCTGTACATACTAAGGGTTAAGGATTTAAGCCATCGTAGGAGTCTACATTTTTTTCTGGGTGAGGTCAAAAAATGTGGTCAATTCTGCCCGTGAGACTTCAGTATTTATTTGGTTCCAAACTGCTCTGACGTTCACATCTACTGTGAGTACTTTTTACAGTTTACCATGGCTCTGGGATGGTTTTCACTGAATCTCTTTGAGGATGCATACTGATGCATTCTTCCATTTGCACAGGTGCAGCCAGCTATGGGAAATCTCAGCAGTAGGATGTATTCATTTGTAATTTATGGTCGAAAATGTCCACCTGGTACAGGCAGAGAAGATGTAGTAGGTTATGCTATGTGGACTCACAAGAATCTGTTTGTGACTGTGATGCAGATATTTGCCAAAAGCAGTAGGACATATTCTTCATATTCATCTTCCACCAGCCTGCATGACCAAAATACTCAGCAAGCGGTTATGAATTTTACTTGGCTACTCCGCAGGCCCAAAGGGACCATGCAATGAAAAGAAAAGTACTTACCAAATACAGAAAACAAAACCACAGGCAGTCAAGCTGGCAGGTTTGAAACTAGGTCAGGATCAGTCCATCTCACTCTCCTCTCCATCCATCCCTCTACCTATGATAATGACCATAAATGAAGGATAGGGTGAGATTTGTGAGATAGGTTAACTATCCAACGTGCTCATAAGATCTGATGTGTATTGTTGATTATGATAAGAAAGCTTTTAGTTTAAGGATGGCACATGTAGCCTACCATGTAGGTGCAGTCAATGTTTACATCATTAAATTTAGTTAGACTGTTTAGACGGGAATTATATTAGCAGCCATGCTCTCTAGAATCTCAGCAATATGCACTAAAATTCCATATTTGTTGGTCACTAGTATTACTGTTTTAGTATACTTTAGCAAAAAGTATTTATTCGTATTGCCAATGATAAGCTCCAAACCCTCATGTTGGAACTTACCTTAGAATCTCTGTCAAAACGTGCCCTAAGATTCCTTTCTCCGATTAAAGAAAAAAAAACACTTTCTCTTGAAATTCGGTTGTCATGCATTCAGAAAAGAATTAGAGAGACAAGACAAAGAGCGACAAACTACAGGCCAAATCTTGTGTTAATCTCCCTGGAACCTGTGGCGCCCACTGTTTTCTGTGGCTTTTATGATGACCATGGTAAATAGAGTGATGGCTGCCAAAACTGCATCATTAAATATTGGATATTGTGACACAGACCATGTTAAGAGGCAGTGTGGAGCCTCCTCAAGGAATCTTATCCCGGGTGTAGATCACACAATAGAGAGCAGATCCAGACACACTACCCACTGCTGAGCAGGGCCTGGAAACCATGGAGGAAAACGACACAATGATCAAAGGCCTGCTCTCAGCTGACTCAGGAAACACGCATGGTTTTTAGTGTGTTTATGTCGAGAGAAAGGGGGGATGATGGTGAGAGCGGGTCATATATGAGGGAGGCCCATGCAGAAGACAAATAACAAGGAATGGGATAGAAAGAAGAGGATGTCGTTGTATATGTAAGGGCGCTCGTTTGTTTACTGAATGTCCTCCTTGTTTACAAGACTAAGTTTCTGATTAGAGACAGTTCTGTATCCTCTAAGACGACACATTTGGGTCCTCCCCAAAGAGCTCAGATCTTTCCTTCATTTATCAGCAAAGGCCCTCGGGAGTTGGAACTACAGAAACTGCACGTTGACCTCAAAGCTTGGGACTGGCACACGGCAGAGGGGTAGTATGGACCCAAACCCTGCGGCCTTCCAGCCAGTTCTGGCAGGTGATGAAAAGCCACCCAGTCCGAAGGGGGGCGCATGCATTGGAGATAAATGACCAAGGGGTGAAGGGGGGGTGGCGGCTGCCATTAGAGGGGGGCGTCACTGCGGGCACACTGAGGCCCCGTTAAGCGGCTTCTTCACAGAGCGATCCTGTCAGAGCTGCCATTATCTTCCTCTGGAAGGACTTCAGTGGGGCCTTATCACCCGATAATGGACGTGAGAGGAGGTGCCTGACAAACAGTGCAAGCCCCAACCCCCATCCATCATCAAACCCTCGCAACCATTTCATTACCCTCCTCTCGATTTGCACCGTGCACCAGGAAAAGAACACTCTGACCCCTATGGTAAAGAGGATTTTGGATACTCTTAGGCCCTTTGATCTTTACCCTGGGATCTTAGATCCATGTCCTTAATCTCCATGGTGATCAGCGATTGCAGTATTCCCAAGCTTCCTTTCTTTATACAAGTAGGGATGAGGAGTGTAGTAGCTATGTGATTTAAAGGGAAAGTGAGTCCTTATGCACTCCTGACCCTGGAGACCTGTAGTTAGACTGCAGAGAACACTTCCTTCATGTGGACACCAGTAGATTCAGACCTTGCAGCTTCAGGGACAGCGATTCTCCATCCTGGATCGATTTACTTGGGTGGTCCATCAAGTAAAGAGGTGGTTGCCAGACAGCAGGCCAATTTCTTAGCACGGTATATAGCAGAATTTGGGTCAGGTCAAAGACAAAATTAGTTTTACAGAAGAAACTAGAGTTGGTCTGCGAACAACCAGGAACAGAATGCACAACTTGTTTCTGCATTGCAACAGACAAATCCTACTAATTCACTGCTCGGTGGTCAGCGAGGACTGAAAGCGGGGACAAAAATGTTGCTGTGGGTTTACTTTGGCCCCATCACTGCTTAACAGAGGTTTTTAAGGCATGCTGCCAGAATTGCTGGAAGCCTTGAACGGAGACTGCTTCTTTATCCGTACATGATGGAAGGTTCTGCATTCTCACAGCAGGGTCACTTCTCTTGGTCAAAAAAAGCTTTTGCAGCTGGAGCTGACCCTTCCGCTCTTTCAGACTCAACAAGGTGTGGAACCCTATGGTGTACAAAACAGAAGGGGGTTTTATGCCAAGGAATACAGCAATATTGGGGCAAGGCCTAAGCCAAAAACACTCTTGATTCTTCTTAGCCAACAGCACCCTAGGGGTTCTGGCAAAACGAACATCAGGTGTGTGCCTGTGATTTGTTGAAGCATTTTTCTCAGTACTGCGGCTGGGTATGAGGAGGAGCAGCCCACCGATGAACCAAAGCATGGTCCCCATCCTTCAGTGCCTGCAGGGAGAGACCGATCTGGCAAGATTAGAGTCCCCATCACTAACGTTCAGAGAAATTTACGAGAAGAACCCATGTGACGACAGCGACGTCGTCACATTGAGAGTCTTGCGCAACAATGAGTCATAATAACGCCACCAATAACTGCTGGCTTACGAAAGTGCAATCAAGTGCTCCCCGCTCCTATCACTCAATCAGCACTTTGGCACATTCTCCAGCTGATCGCCATCTTGGCTTTGGTGAGAAACTTGGAGCGTGCTCAAGTTTTCCAGCCATGCTATCAAACGGGGGCTCAGATTTGATGCGGCGGTCTGTCGTTTTCACTCAAGGGAGAAACGCTCTGCCTGATGTTATGAGACAGGCTTGATGGAAAATCATTCCATTTAACTAGTTTCATACAAGTCCAGAGACAGTAAGTTGTAGCATATGTTCTGTGGTGCCACTAGAAAAGTACTGTGACTATCCAGTTAAAAATGGACAAAATGCTTCCTTATATTTTAGAAGGAATTGATGCTATGTTTTAAAGTGATAGTTCACCCTAAAATGAACATTGTGTCATCATTTAATCATCCTGCGTTTTTCAAAACCTGTATGATGTTTCTTCTGTGGGAAAACAAAATGAGATATTTCATTTGGGCGAAAAAAAAAAAGTACATGCAATGGCACCATCAACCAAATTTGTAAGCAATGCTATAGAAAAATTAAGGTGGCCAAACATTGCTCCCTTGCCGCACATTGAGGAGGTCAAATTGTTCTGGGTGAGATCCAGGACTACACTTAAAAGAAAGTCCATGTATACTATTGTGGTTTCTCTATAAGACATTTGGACATTTTTTTAAGTGTCACTTGAGTGTCCAAATAGTTTCTGGAGTCACTGTTTGTGTATTTGTAAACATGTGGCAACATAACCAGGGGTCATAATGTGGTGTGGGGCCTTTACCAAAACCCACAAACAGGCATTTTATTCTATCAGCAGTGTAGTGTGGTGGGTCAGTCTCGGCCCAAGCGTGGCTGGCTGGAGTAGCGTCATATTTAGGTTATCTCTGTTTCTTTCAGTAATCTCTGAGTTGTTATTCTGCATGTGCCACCAGTTCTGTAGGTTTTCCCTCTCATTCTTTTTTCTCTCTCTAGTATGATGAATTGGGCTGATGGAATCTCTTTCTCTTTCATCCTAACAGGGCTCAAGATACGGAAGTGCCATCCTTCCGCACCCCACAGCAGTTCCTTTTCTGTTGTTGTCTGCCCAGGGTGGTTTGACTTTGCCAATGAACTTGAAAGTTTGTTTTCCAACCCAAGTCTTGGCTAAACTTGTAAGAGAGAACAATCCCCGATGCGTTGTTAATATATCAAGTTGTTTCTCCTAGGAGCAACCCCACCCCCGACATTAAACCCATGCTGGATCCACTGCCTGAAACCTATACTGTAAAATTTCATATGTCTCCTGTAGACTTTTCAGAAGGTTCAGATCTAATCTTCCAACTCACCCAAAACTGTCCAAAATGTACTTTTCTTCCAAGAAACCATCCAGCTGTGCATCTCTGCATTCACATGACACTGAACAGGCTGCTGGCGTGTCTCAAACTTGCACCTGAAAAAAGGAGCTGTGAGCCCCTAGTAGTGGAGAGGAGGTGAAATCTTGTGGTAAACCCAATGGTATATGCTTGGTGGAATTGGCAACTAAGCGTTTCACAGCACTTTAGAGAGATTGGTCTTATTAATCTGAAACTTAAACCTAAAATGACAAGCAACACTTTTTACATGAGCTTCAGCTAACATGACGTTTAAAATTCAATTCTGACCATCTTGTCAATGAGGTCCTTAATTCCGTGGTCCACCTTAAGAGCCTGCAGGGCCTGCCAGCACATTACCATTGGTCTGTAGATGGCACTGTGAGACCGTCCAAAAAGGGCATTATTTTCATGGGACTTGTGGAGCTGAGGGGCGGGTCGTCATTTGTAAGGGGGAGAAGAGAAAAGTTTCGTGACCTGGTAAAAGAGATGAGCTTTCAGGAGAACCTGAAAAGTGAATCTTGAACAGCAATTAATGTATACATGCCACTAAATTGAAGTCAGTGTCACTGGTGATCACTTTCATCCTATTATTCACCGCATCATTGCAAATGTATAAGCGATCATTGATTCAGAATGTGTGGACACTGATGTATTGGTAACTGTGACCTAAACAACAAAGTGTTGATGCTTTGAGGCTAGTTGTGTATACTTGCTATACTTGTTCAGAGTAAATTGGAAACAAATCCCCCTAAAAACGTATTTAATGGCTAAAAAGATCAGATAAAGATCAGATATTGACCCCCAATGGATACTTGTTTTGCTAAAAAGTTGGTAACACAAACAATCCTTGTTATACTTTTTTCTTTATAATGGATAAAATGTTAAAATTCGTTATTAACTTTGCACCTCTAAAAAGTGTGAGTTTGTTTTATTATTTTATTGTTAAATAAAAAAAAAAATGATGGGCCAATATCCGGAATTCTGCAAAATTGTCATTTTAAAGCACATTTAGACAAGCATGCTTGTTGGATGTTAAACAGTGATGTGCCACAGTTCTGCTACTTTTGACTTTATTTGTGAGGTAATTTGTATTTGTTTATGTTTACATGAATAATAACAGGAAATGTGCTTTTGTTTTGGTCAATATTAATATGTAAATCTGTTTACATGTGTTTGCGGTCGGCAGTCAGGCTGTGTCCCGGCCCGGACTCTGTGCAGGCTGATACAGTAAAGTAGACAGTAGCGTCTCTCTCTTTGCGCCGCTCTCTCTGGGAGCGCCGACTTCACCGCCAAAGATTAATGCTACATTAGCATTACACCAACCAGAAGCCACTTACTGAAATGCTCAGAACAATAAATACAAAAGCATCTAGATTGTGAGAATGGATTTATGAGTCCAATAGCATAAACTGTCTTCAAGTCATTTTTTTTTTCCTTTCGGCTTAACTACTGTCATGATTGAACAACAGATTGAAGACATATTATTTGGCAGAAGTACTAAGAGTACTAAGGTTGGTAATGGCCACAGTTACGCCAAAAATGCACATTATATTTACATTATGAACGGCTGTACCTTTTGCATTGCATTGCCTGAGCACTTGCATAGAGCATGTTTTTTCTGTAACAAACACACACGCCATCATGTGTGAGTATGAGAGGTGGAGTTTAATGTGTCCGTGCAATGAGTTTATGAGGAATCCAAGTGAACTGCTTATCTGGCAGAAGAACTACAGTGTTGTCGTACATCGTGTTAATAATAATCTCAGCATTGTGTCCCTCTAGAGTTTGAAGAAGACATCTCAACAACCTCGTCTCAAACTTTGCTCAAATTTGTCATTGATGCCAAAGTCATAAATTTATATAACTTTTATGCTCTTATTGTAAGACAACTAGTTACTCATCTGGTGTGGTTTATCATTTTAGGGAAACTAGTGAGACAAAACTTATCCTCAATATAAAAATGACAATTGTCAATTTGTATATTGTATTCCCTACTTACTTGTTCTATTTTTATTATTTAGTATTTGGGTGTTTGGTCTCGTCACTGTCATTCTGTTGCACTGTGGAAGCTGCTGTCAATGAAAAAACAAATACTTCATATGTGTAAACATACCTTTCTGATTCTCAATTAAAAACATCACTGAGAAATATTTTTAGTCGTCCTATGAACTAATAGTTTCGTGTGCTTCTGTGTGTCTGTCTGTACGTGTTTTGTGTTCTCATTTAGAGATTGTGTTGGTACCATGACTGTTTGTGTGACATTACCCGATGAACCCATGCTTAGCGAGAGGTCAATGTCCGTGGAAACCATGCTGTGTGTCTGGAGCCGGTCTTAGGTACCATCCTGTGTGATATAGAGGGTAACGCTCACCCGGCAACAGTTACTAGGAAGAAAAACACAGCGAGACTGGGCTGATCACTCCAAATTCACAGGGTCACACAATCCATGAGGTAAACACACAGACACACACACACACACACTTCACCAGCCTCGCTAACTATCACTATGAGTTTTCTGTGCAGAATGCATTTTCAACCATTTGAAAAATTACTTTCCTGTTTCAAAAGTGTTTAATTATTATGGTTTTGCCAATTTTGGAATATGCATTAAAAAGTTTGGCAAGATTGCAATAATTTGTCAAAAAAATACAACAGTAAAAAAACATTAATAATGTTACCAAAAGATCATTCCTATGTCCAAATAAATGCTGTTCTTTTTGAACTTTCTATTCATCTGTTAAATCCTGAAAAATAACATGGATCACAGTTTCCACAAAAATATGAAGACAACACAACTCGTTTTAACATTGATAATAATCAGAAATGTTTCTTGAGCAGCATAATCAGCATATTAGAATGATTTTCTGAAGATCATGTGACACAATGAAGACTGGAGTAATGATGCTGAAATTACAGCTGCACCATCACACAGGAATAAATTAAATTTTAAAAAGGTATTCACAAAAACACCACATTTGGAAATTAAAATAATAATTCACAATTTTACTGTATTATAAAATGCATTTTATGTGAGTAGTAGAAGAGACTTCTTTTCAAAAACCATAAAAAAAACAAAAACATTTGAATTGTACAGGGATTATTTCTATTCCTTTGGACTATAAGAGCATCAGGTTAATGTGTGAAGAAAATTAAGAGATAAAAAAAATAAACCCCGGATAAAATATGGGCAGCAGGAAGCAGTTTGGATTCGACTCAGGTATGCGGAAGAGTTTTGGATTAGTCTTTTTGTTTTTTGGTTTTAGATCAAGGTAGTGTTAGCGGTTAGATCGACCCTCCCAGGTTAATATTATCATCTTTGATTTATATACCATCAGGAATGAGGTATTTCCACATCATCTTCCGTCTTTTTACAATGCACTCTGCATCCATCTCAATGCAAGAAGACGGAGGAGGGGGAAAGGAGGATTGGAATGTTCAGTGGTGACTCATAATGGCACTGTAAGAGGATCACACTGAATTTGAAGCTGAAAAGCGTGTTTCCTGTCAAAGCAGATCTTGCAGTTCCGGGTGGGACCCACCTTTGTTTCTACTAAAAACCACCACACACTGGACAGATACCAATTAAATTATTATGTATGTTGGACATTCTAGATGCACTGATTTTGAAATCCATTGCCTATGACATTCTAGATGAATGATTTCAATGCCCATATGAAGCTGATGTAAGTAAAAAAGTATTACAACCAAATGCTCTGACAGCATCCTGACAGACATCAGGGTGTTTGTCAGATTCTATGGCTGTTATTTTGAGGAAACTTCCCTTTGTTTTTTTCTGTCTATTATTTACATTTACAATTTTTAATCATCTGGTGCAAGGTTGTTTAAACCTAATTTTAAAATGTTAGAATATTCGTATCATAATGTCATTTGAGCACTCACTCTGATTGCTCCTGGTTTGCTAAAAGGCAAGCCATTAGTAAGCAGACACCAGACATACATTGCTCTTTGCCAATAAAATATGATTGGCAGCGGACATATGCTTGCTTTTACTGTTCTTTGCTCTGACCCCTCTGCTGTGCAAAGGCCAACTCAAACTCCTTAGAAAAATTTAATTGAATGATTTTTTTTTTTTTTTTTTTTTTTTTTAAGTGTTTGCTGGGTTGTTTTTTACTCCCGGTCTAGTCTTTGTCATACTCTGGATATCTAGATTAAACAAACTCTATCGCCCATGTACGTGACTTGTTTGTAGATAGATGCCTTTGGTATGTTTATCTGAGTAGCTTTTTAGAACCATTACTTATGCTGTGCAGTTAATAGTGTTGCTAAGGAGTGGATTTATTTCTTTTTATTTCTAGAGCAGTTTTTTGGGGGGTGATGGTTTCAAGGGTGTTGATGTGAGTGGGTCCCCCTGGCATTACTGTACCATTGCTAGGGAGTTGCTGGGTGGTGTGTGTGTTCTAAGGTGTTGCCGAGGGAGGTTTCTAGGGAGTTGACTGGGTGGTTGGTCTTCTAAGGTGTTGCCAGGGAGTTCTAGTTTATAGGCGGTTTGTTTTGGGTGGTTCTCTAAGGTGTTGTGCCCAGGGCGTTTCTAGGAGATTTCTACAGTGGTTTTGGTTGGTTGTTCGCTAGTGTGCAGGAGTAGAGGGTAGTTTGTTTTAGGATAGTTTCTAGGGTTTATGTTGGGGTGTGTTTCCACCTGTTTGGAGGGTTGTTTGTGCTTGTACGTGTTTTCTGAGGCATATTGTGGGTGGTCTATAGGGTGTTGCCTAGTCGATTTGCTTGAGATTATAGGGTGTTTAGGCGGTGGTTTCTGGGTTTTTGCTTGTAGTTGCTAGGGAGGGTTGCTTGTTGAAGAGATTTCTAGGGGTTTTGTTGGTTTGTTGTTTTGGTGGTTTCTAGGGTTCCGTTGTAGGTGCTAGGGGTTTTAATATGTTGTATTTGTTAGGACATTGCTGAGGCTTGTCTAAGGGGTGGTCTTTGTTATGCAGTTGCTAAAGAGTTGCTAGGAGGTTTCAAGGGTGTTGCTATGGGTGGATTCTATGGTGTTTGAGTGGTTGCACAGGCATTACTATGCAGTTTCTAGGGCATTGCTAGGTTGCTAGGTGGTTTCTTAGGTGTTGCTAGGGAGTTGCCAGGAGGTTTCTAGAGTGTTTTAGATGGTTTCTAATGTGTTGCTATGGGTGGATTCTAGGGTGTGTTTGTTTTGGGGGTTAGTTTTTCTAGGGTTTTCTGAGTGGCTGCTCAGGAAGTTGCTAGACCGTTGTTAGGTGGTTCCAAGGGTCTTCTGGGTAGTTTTTTTAGGGGTGTTGCTACTGTAGGGTGGTTTGTGTCGTGTTACTATGCAGTTGCTATGAGATGTCTAGGGTTTTCTGAGTGGTTGCTCAGGCATTACTATGTGGTTACTACTGTAGGTATTTTCTAAGGTGTGACTATGCAGTTGCTAGAATGTTTCTAGGATGTTGCTATTGGTGGAATCTATGGCATTTTGGGGTAGTTTCTAGGGTTTCTGAGTGGTTGCTCAAGCACTATTATGCCATTGCTAGGTTGGTTCATTAAGTGTTTTCTAAGGTGTTGTTAGGGAGTTGCTCAGAGGTTTCTAGGGTGTTTTGGGTGGTTTTTAAGGTCTTGCAGTGGGTGGATTATTGGGTAGTTTGGTGTGGGTTCTAATATTTTCTGAGTGGTTGCTCAGGCATTACTGTGCCATTGCTAAGTGGGTTCGTTAAGTAGTTTCTAAGGTGTTGTTAGGGAGTTGCTAGGAGGTTTCTAGGGTGTTTTGGGTGGTTTTTAAGGTCTTGCAATTGGTGGATTATTGGGTAGTTTAGTGTGGTTTCTAAGATTTTCTGAGTGGCTACTCAGGCATTACTGTGCACTTGCTTTGGGGAGTTGTTAGATGGTCCCAAATGTGTTTTTGGGTGGTTTCTAGGGTGTTGCTAGGGTGTTTTGTGTGGTGTTACTATGCAGTTACTACCTAGTCCCTAGGTTTTTCTGAGTGGTTGCTAGGGTGTTTTTGGTGGTTTTCTAGGGTTTTACTATGCATTTGCTTGGAGGTTTTTAGAAGTTCTCCATTGCTAGGGACGTTTTTTTATGTATTTTTGGTGGTCTTTGCTGCCATGCTGTTACTAGGGAGTTGCTTGGAAGATTTCTAGGGTGTTTTGGGTGGTCTCTAGTGTTTCAGAGTAGTTACTATGTAGTTACTAGGACATTGCTTTGTATTTTCTGAGGTTGCCAGAGAGTTGATTGAAGGTTTTAAGGTGTTGCTAAGGGTGAATTCTAAGATGTTTTTGGGTAGTTTCTAGGGTTTTCTGAGTGGTTGCTCATGCATTACTGCAGTTTCTAGGGCATTGCTAGGTTGCTAGTTGGTTTCTAAGGTGTTACTCCGGTGTTTATAGGATGTTTTTGTTGGTTTCTAATATGTTGCTATGCTTTACAGTTGCTAGGAGATTTGTAGGGTTTTTTAACTGGTTGTTAGGTCAGGATATCCCACCTATCTCTAACATTACCTTTTCTCTTGTTTACCAATCAACAGACCACACAGGCCTGACCATATCACTGATCAAACCATCTCTCCTTCCATTCAGCAGCGGGGAACATCCTTTCATCCGTCCCAGTTGTCTTCAGCACCAGCAACACCTCAAACAACACACTATTGTCCTCCACCCCTATTGTCAGACAGAGATAGAGACATGGGACGCTAGAGAACACAAAACTCAAGTGCTCCATTGTTTTCACGTACGCGTTCTTCTCTCGTCATGATGTGCTGAAGGGTATTTCAGTAAGTCAAGCATTTCCTTTCTGTAAGCCAAAAGATGACAGACTGTCATAGAGCCGCTGATAATAATGGATGGTTTGCCGTCGTGGGTCTATATGACGCCAGCGGCCCTCTGCAAGCACTGTAAACTCTGTGTGGTCCCATCTCACAGCTCGCTCTCAATAAGGCCTTTGTCTTGGCTGGGAAAGACAGTATGAGGAACTTGTCAAAGGCCTATGGGCATGTTTGAGAGTCTATGAGCAAAGGTATTGAGAAGATTGTTATATTCATGTTCAGAGAGCATAAAAAGAATGATAAATGTGCCATAGTGTGATCTTTTTTTATGACATGGGTGTGGATTTAGATGGTAGGCACCAGACCAAAGTAAAGAGAATACTGAATAATCGTGGATTGTAAAACTGCTCTCATGTCAGGGTTATAATATTATCAGTTGCTCTGGCAAAATTTCCAATTTTCAGTTAGTTTAACATGATGCAGTAAAACAACAACAACAAAAATGAAAACTTAATAAATTGAATTAATAAATTTTAACTAACATAAACAAGAAAATACAAAATAAAAACTCTAAATATTAATTAAAACTATAATAGTATCTCAAAGATATAAAAAAAGCACCTATAATGTAGTAAGTTCTGTTGTGGTTTAAAGAAAAATAAATATGTAAAAAAATTAATTATATATATATATATATATATATCTTGGTCTTCAGGCTCATAAGAAATAGAGATGCTTTTGTGAATGTAGGCAGACGGGATGCTACATGCGCTAAGGAGCTCTCGCCTCTTTCAGAAGAGCAAATGGCATATTAGCTGGAAATGTTAGAGTAGTAGAGGGAAGATAAGGAATTCTTATGGATGGAAAGACACTGAGAGGATGGGGAAAGCACAGGAGAGGGCAGCTTACGTCCATTTATCCATCATCTCAGACCTTTAAGTGCATGATAATAACTGATCCTCTAAATTCCCCAACCATGCGGCTGTCATACGTCATGCATGCACATCCTAAGCTTAGTGTTTATTTACAGTGGCTTTAAATTCAGGTTACAGTGTAACTATACACATAATGCTGATAAAGTAATGGTGCAAGATACTGTATGACTCACAACACTATAAATTATTAAATTAATCATGTTAAAGGAGTAGCTATCAACGCCTGACATGCTTGTTTAAATTTGAAACTTATCTAGCCTGGATATATATATTATTTTGCCTAAATGATTTGTCTGTCAAGAAGGAATGCTTTTCGAATATGGAAAACCCCAACATGCATTTCTAGGAATTTTATCCAGGTTCAGATTTTCCTTGAATTACTCGAAACAGTTCAAATTAAGTTAAACTGCAGATCATATTTTAACATTCTTCGTCATCAGATTAATAAACTACGGTATAAATTCAACAAATTCAAGGCTAATGCATTTTTTAGAAAAATACACAAAACGCACTACATAATAGAAGACACCACCAGGTAAGGAAAGAAAATGAACTAAATATCAAAGAAAAAAGATGCTATAAATGTATTACTAATCAACTTTTCATAGGAGTTTTCTATGGTGTTTAGGTGATTCCTAGGGAGTTGCTAAGATATTTTTGAGTTGTTTTGGATTGCTAGGCGGTTTCTAGGGTGTTTTTATGCTGTTGCTAGGAGTTTTCTAGGGTGAATTGGATGGTTTCTATGGGGTTTGCTAAGGTGTTTTGAGGTGGTTCTGCAATTGCTAGGTGGTTTTCCCAAAGGGCTGTTAATGCAGTTGATAGGATTGTTTCTACCGTGTTTTTTGGATAGTATTATTTGGAGGGGGAGTTGATCAGATATTTTGAGTGGTTCTGCATTGCTAGGTGTTTTCTAGGGTGTTGTAGGATGTTGTTTTGCTGGGAGTTTTCTAGGGTGCTTCTATGGGTTTGCTAAGGTGTTTGAGTGGTTCTTGCATTGCTAGGTGGTGTTTTCTCGCTTGTTTCCCCAAGGGAGTTGCTAGAGTGGTTCTGCATTGCTAGGTGGTTTCTGGTGTTTGTTTTGGGGTTGGTTCCTATGGAGTTTGCTAGAGTGTTTTGAGTGGGTCCATGCATCAAGTTATGGGTTTTCTAAAATGTGTTTTGGATGGTTTTCTATCTAAGGGAGTTGCTATGAAAGTGTTTGAATTTGTTCTGCATTGCTAGGTGCTTTCTAGGGTGTTGTTATGGCTGTTGTTAGGTAGTTTTCTACTTTAAGGCTTTCTAAGGGGGTAGGGGTTTTTTTTTGTAATGGTTCCTATGGTATTGCTAAGGTGTTTTTTGAGTGGTTCTGCACATTTTGGTGGTTTTCTGAGGTGTTTTGTGGGGGTAGGTTCTATGGAGTTTGATAGAGTGTTTTGAGTGTTTCTCTGATTACTTTGGTGGTTTCTAAGGTGTTTTTGGTGGTGTCTAGGGGAGTTGCTATGAGTTTTGAATGGTTCTGTACAGTTGCTAATGTGGTTTTCCAAGTTGTTGTTTTATGCAAGGTTATAGTAGTTATTTATGATGTTTTTTTGCTATTTTATTTTGGAGGGAATGGGTTTAATAAGGTGTGTTTAAGTGGTTCTTCTTCTGCATGTGCTAGGGTGGTTTCTAAGAGTTTTTTGGGTTTGTTTCTAGGGAGTTGCTAGGGTTTTTTGAGTAAATTCTTGCATTGCTAGGTGGTTTCTGAGGTGTTTGGGGTTGTTTCTAGGGAGTTGCTTAGGTGTTTTGAGTGTTTCTGCATTACTAGGTTTGTTTTCTGAGGTGTTTTTCTGGGGTGGTTTTTCTATGGATATGCCTAGAGTGTTTTGAGTGGTTCTGGATTGGCTAGGTGGTTTTCCTAAGAGTGTTTTGGGTGGTGGTCTAGGGAGTTTCTAGGGAGTTTTTGAATGTTTCTGGCATAGCTAGGTGGTTTTCTAAAGGGGTGTTTATGCAGTTGATAGGAGTTTTTATGATGTTTTTTGGATATTTTATTTGAAAAGTGGAGTTACTAAGTGTGTTTTAGTGTTTCTTCTGCATTGCTAGGTGGTTTCTGTGGGAGGTTTTGGAGTGGTTTCTATGGAGTTGCTAGAGTTGTTTTTAGTTTCTTCTTGCATTGCTAGGGTGGTTTCTTAAGGTGTTTAAGGTGTGTTGTTTTTCTAGGGAGTTGCTAGGTGTTTTGACGTGGTTCTGAATTGCTAGGGTGGTTTCTATAGGTGTTTTAAGTGGTGTCTCGGGAGTTGCTAGGAGTTTTGAATGTTTCCCGGCATTAGCTAATGTGGTTTTTCAAGGGCGTTGGTATGGCAGTTGATAGGAGTTTTTTAATTGTGTTTTTGGGATAGATTTCTTTATTTGGAGGGTGGAGTTTTACTAAGGTGTTTTGGTGTTTTCTGCATGCTTGGATGGTTTCTAGGGTGTTTTTTTTTTTTTTGAGTGTTTCCAGGGAGTGATGCTATGTGGGTTTCTCTAGGTGTTGTTATGGGCAGTTCCCCTCTGATTTCTATGGTTGTTTTGGATGTTTTAGGGGTTACTAATTTTGTTCACCAAAATAACTTCGTTTTAAACCAGTGCAAGCCAAAGGCCAGTAAGGTCAGCATCTCTGCGACCAAGTGCTAAAACTAAACGTTTGCTTCTGCACAAATACAGGGCGGCAGTATGTTCTTGCAGGTTCTTGATCCTCGAGTCTGAACGTTTTGACATGGCATCCCCTCGCACAAGGTCCATATCTAACGAGGGTCGAAGTTCAGGACTGCTTGTTTTTTAAATATGGTGTCTTGTTATATGGACTGTGCAGGGGCCCTAAACAACACTCCTATACATCACTGCATATCTCACCATCAGGAACACCTCTAACCGCCCTCATACAAAACAAGAAGGCAGGCCCCTTCACCCCGGAATGCTGTTTCGGGAGGGCTTTAACCCCTTTAAAATGGAAAAACCCGCCCCACCCTTCCCCCCCACAATCCCCTTTCTTGTTTCGCCCCCCGGGGGTTTTTTTGGGGGACAGTTTTTACGTCGGGGGACTAATTCCCCATCGGGGCCGGCTCACCCCCCGGGCCCCAATCTTTTCTGAAGCTCTTCTTCGCCAAGATCGTTTATCTGGCTGCTGACCTTTTTTCCGCACGCCGTCAACTGGGACGTTGATTGAAAGGGCCCAAGACCCCCCTTCACCAAATCCCCAAAACCCATTTGGACCCTACAAGAGACGGCCAAAGGACATGTTCTCCATCAGCGTTTTAAAAACCCCGTCTAACCAACACAGACAGCGAACCACAAAAGCGCGACGTACACTTCTACGTTCCAGCGCAAACGGAACATGAACACCCACAATTTCAAGGGTGTGAAATACCCTCAAAAGAGCTTACGGGGAACATTGATATCAAAACTAAAAAATTTTGTTACATGCAACTAATCTAAAATGTTTTTTTGGGATTAGGTAACACCAATATTTTTCCCGACCAAAAAATCTAAAATTTTTTGGGCCCAAGAAACATTTCTGATTACAAGTTGAATCAATTTTTTGGAAGGAATAACAAAGGTTTGAGGTAAGCTGCTTACAGCACACAATCAAACCTCCCCGGGGTTTAAACCTGATATGAAAGGACTCATCGGTTATGCGCGTCCTACAATCAATAAAACCCTTTGTTCTTAACCCAGATAAGGTGAATAGACGACATGGGAATCCTACAACCAAAAGTCAGTAAAATTTAAATCCACAATTCTAAGTCACGTTTAAAAATGTCAGTAAAGTTTTGGAAAGAACGATCCAAGATTCATTAAATTGCTCAAGTGTCAGTAGAACATGTTTAATGTTACAAAAGAGTTCCATTCCAAATAAGTCCTGTTCCTCTAAACTTCTATTCATTGTGAACCCTGAAAAATAAAAATACCCACGGTTTAAAAAAAAAAAAAAAAAATAACATTGATGATAATCAGAATGCTTCTTGAGCAGCAAATCAGCATATGAGAAGATTTTTTGAAGATCTTGTGACACTGAAATGGATAATGATGCTGAAAAATACATCTGACATCACAGAAATAAATTACATTTTTTCACACGAAAACATTTTTTGAAACTGTAAAAAAGTAAAAAAAAAAAAAAAAAAAAAAAAAAAAAAAAAATTCGTTTTTGATCAAATAAATGCAGCTGGTAAAGCAGAAGAGATGCTTTCAAAAACTTTAAAAAAAATGTACTGACCCTAAACCTAGTGTATTTTGCATTTATTTCTTAAGGTAAATGGGCTCTCATTGAGAACATAAACAAATAGAAGAACCCAAATATTTCTGCTTCTGTGAGTTAACGTGAATCTAATCTAAACTAAGTGTCTCTTTCTAACACCTCCAGCCTTTAAATCAAGACAGCGGTTCACTTTCATCCCTTCGGGTGAAATCTTTGATTAGACCTTTTAATTCTAGACGAGACTGATCCAAGAACAACGGCACAGGTTCTCCATCGGGGCAGACTGAGGTGTAAAAAGCACCACTCCACCTCCCGCTCCGACCTCCTGAACAAGAGCACAATGGAGGAATTATCTGCACTTCACTTCAGGCTTTAAAGTCTTGAGAACATCCACCTGTCTGATATGACAGCAGTCTGTCGCACAGAAAGGATGAATAACAAAAGTATCCGGCCCATCAAGCCTCGGCTGAACATTATGTCAAGATCATTGTTTTATGATATCAGTAGAGTGACTGTCAGCTGTTTACATTTACTCTCAGCATTTTCGTGTTTAGCAGAAAGACGTTCAAACCCAGAGTTTTTTTATATATGAAAATGATTCATGCTTTATATATACAATGAGAAAAACACTGTGCTACATTTAAAAGTGGTACCAAATAGTTAAATACACTGTTTTTTAGCAATGTTTCTTTAGATTATCATGTTTTTAAGCATAGGTTAGCTTTAAAGCAATAACATGAAAGAAATAAAATACAAAGATATATAGAGTTCCAAACGTGTTTTTAAATGTTATTGAAAGCTTTAATGCAAACTTAAAATAAATGAATAAACAAAACAAACATTCTAGAATTTTATGGCAGGCCTAGCTTAAAGTAATAATCGCTAACTAAAAATAAAACAAACAAACAAACAGGTTGAGTGCAAAAGGTTGTGGTGGGTAATTCTTTTTATGCGTTTTAAAATCTTTAAAGCAAATCGCAAAAAGAAACTTTAAATATAAATTCTAAAACTAAATATTCTATTATATTATAATCTATTTTATATATTTTAAATGTTGTGTGCACAATACAATGTGACATAAAAAATGTTGCTTGTTATATAAACATAAATGGTAATTATGTATATCATTTCTAGTGTTTTCAAGGCCTGACAAAGTCATAAAATGAATAGAATAGAAAATTTTGAGTTTTTGAGTTTTTGATTCTTTGAATCAGTCTGAATCAAAAAAAAAAAAACTGTCACTGTTTTTCGTTAGTTACCTACTCCCCAACACTGATTCAGTGTCACTTAAAAGCAACAGTTCAGGCTGTTTTTACTGCAGCTCTTTCTTGTCTGCAACGTCTCGGGGTTAGTCAACAGCAATAATAAGCAGCTAGACGGCCGGCGTGCTGAATTGTTAATGCACATGGTGTTCACACATCTGTAGATGGACTTGCATATTATCTGACTCATTCTCTCCCAGCAATCTCTCGTGATCTCTGGCACTCGCAACATCTGGACTTATAAAGCACTACAACAACAAAACAACAACAAATACTGCATTTACAGAACCCATTGCACTGCACCAACAGTTAAGCTTACTTCAGGATTATTCAGTGGCTTAGTTTAGAGCATTTGCGTTACAATCGCATAAAGGTCGTGGTTTTCAATTTCCAGGAAACACACATGCTGATTTAAAAAACTAAATAAATAAATTATTATATCAGCATGCCAATGCACTGTAAGAAAGGTCTTGCTAACGCATAAATGTGAAATGTGAGTTTATAGGTCGATACAGAGGGTTTTTTGGTGAGAGTTCGATGCAGAGTCTTCCTTCTACATATATAAAATTTGCTTTTGATTTCATGATTATTACATTTTGCTTATTTTGAATTTTTGCAAGCATACACTAATTAGGAAAACTGTTTTGATGTCTTTTGATTTATTGTCTTTTTCCCTTTTTAGTCTCTTTTGTGTAAAAAAGCAAATACGTTGAAAGAGAGGAGAACTAAATATGTAGTTTTAAATGATAAATATGCCTATTTATAGCCGAATGTCATACACAGCATGTTTAAAAGTGGTAACTGACTTTTAAAAACTGTTTTGAAAGGATTAGTTGGAGTATGTTTTACAAGGATATACTATTTCCGTCTTTTCCACTTCAAAAATGCATGCTTAATTCACTGTTTTTACTTGCCATCTCTTATCTAAGTTAACTGTAAAATTTGCTAGTATTTCTGAGTGAAAATTGTTTCAACACCAGTTTTGTTTTTTGTTTTTTGTGTATAATCCCTATTTCTTAACTTAAAGGTTTTTTGCTCACAATATTTCATGTTTACATGTCCCTCCACAATCTTGCGTCAGTGCGACCTAAAGATTTTTCAGGTAAATAATGACTTAAAAATTTTGTTTCTCATACAAAGCATAAGACTTTAGAAGAAATAGTGCATGAGTTATAATTGAAAAAAAGACCACCACCCATAAACCGATTTTGTATTTTCACTGAAGAGAGAACAGAAGTTCATACGGGTTCGAGGAAGAGCAAATGTTGACGTCCTATAATATAAGTCTGGTCTCGAGACCATCAGATTAACCAGTAAATAAGGCTGGTTATCGCTTGCGTTTCTACACTGCTTCATCACGCATAAGATATTGCTGCGTTCACATAAGGAGCCAAAGTAAGTCAAAAATGCCGTTACAAAAACATCGCCGGTCCAAAAAAAATGTTATTCTTCATTAAAGCAAAGGTGTTTCTCAAAAACGACGTCCTTTTGGAGCTCCGCTTATCAGGACGATGTGTGTGACACATGCTGGAGAGGAGAAACATATGCCGCTGATGACGGCTTCATTCAATGGAACATTTGGTTCTTTCAATTGTGATAAGCAGGAATGCCTGACCTGTTGTGTGTGTGGTGTGTGTTGTTGTGTGTGTTGTGTGTGGTGTGTCGTTGTGTGTGTGTGGTGTGTGTGATGTGGTGTGTGTTGTGTGGTGTGTGTGTGTGTGTGGTCTGTTGTGTGTGTGTGGTTGTGTGTGTGTGTGTGTGTGTGTTTTATGAATACAGGAACATTTTCATTAATACACACGGGACCCACCCAGGGGAGACAGAGGAACCACGAAAATACTGCCATATGTTTTTCACACACGTATTGATATATTAAATACCGGATAAGATGATGACAGTAGGTACATGGACGACTGTCGCGTGGTTTTTTAAACAAAATATCATCATCACAGAGTAAATTATAAATATCACAGTAATTTTGTGTGTGTTTGGGGTATTATGTCACGTGTCCTTGCATATTTTCATGTGAGAAGCACTATTTTGTGTGATTGTAAAGAGCCACATGATGATAAAGGTCTCTTATGTACTATCTTCATGTGATTTCCATAACAAGTGACTGAGGCCTAACTAATATTACAGCCAAGCAGACCTAATCGTAGTATGATGATGGGCTTTATATGTTGACAATTATAAGCATTATATACTGTATACAGAAACTTTTATACAAATACTGTTTTCAAAGTTTGGGGGGGCAGTAAGATTTTATTTTTTTGAAAGAAATTGATACTTTTTTATTAAGTCCGGTATGCAATATTTGTTCAAAAAAAGGCCAGTAAGGAGATTTATAATGTTACAAAAGTTGAAATGACAAAATAGGATATTCTTTTGAAACTTCTGTTGAAAAATAAAATGTAATGAATGCTGAAAATTCGCTTTGATCACTAGAAATAAAGTCCAGTTTTTAAACAGTATTCAATAGAAAACAGTTATTTAAAATCGTACAAATATTTTCCTTTTTTAACCTTATTTTTAAAGGTTTGTATCATTTTAAACCTTCAGCATTAAGCCTGCTGTCTCTCACTGGATTTATACTTTTCAAATGACGAAATCTAGAAAAATTATAAAAATGTTCATTTAGCCTTGCAGCAGTAGTAATGTGACCGAAGGCAGTCAATGACATTCTCGCTGGTTTCCTACAAGTGTTTCACAGAAGAGATTGACAGACGAGAGCGACGTCGGCAGGTGTTTGAATCTGTCCATGTGTTTTACTAGAGCAGGATCAAGGGAACATCTGAGGACTTATTTTGCGCCCTCAGAGAGGTGGTTGTGTTTGTGTTTGGTGTGGTGTGTGTGTGTGTGTGTGTGTGTGTGTGTGTGTGTGTGTGGTGTCTAACATGAGCTGATGTAGCAGTGTTGTGTGTGTGTGGTGTGTTGAAGCCCTTCCAATCTTTTACCCCACTGAACCTTTGTAGTGGGTCAAACTCCAGTCCCACAAACCCGCCCTGAGCTACACTCTCTGAAAACCCTGAATACCTCTGAATGAAAACAGACCAGACAGAAAGCCAGAGAAAAACACTGAAATCTTCATTAAAAGTCGACGTGAAAACATGTCTGCAAATCATTTTATGGCGTGTGCTCCAAAGTTCTCAATTACCCTGTAAAGCCTTACATATGAAATAGTAGTCCATTTTTTTTTTTCTCCATTTGTTTTTTGTTAAATATTAAGACATTTAAATGTTCTTAGAGTAATGAGATGAAGGAAAAAACAGCTCAACTTTATTCAGAGACTCAAAATGAGAATTTTTATTTATTTGATTTTATTTTTTTGCAGTTTGGTGCAGATGCTGATATTTTGTGATGAAATTCTGAAGCTTGTCATGCACATCAGGTGATATCTGCTCGTACATCAGTTAAATTCATCTCTATACTCCAATAATATTTCTTAGTAAGATGTGATCGAAATGATTTAAACATATGTACATGCAATCCATTGCTGATTGAGAGAGATGAAGAAACAAATGAAGAAATCATATCCTCTGCTGAGGAACAGTGAAAGTACTGAACAAACCTCCTCAAAAGATCCTGAGGATCAGATTTGAGACTCTAAAACATGATTGATGGAGAATCAAGTAACGCTGGGCTGCTTTCAGTCCAGTAAGAGTTCATCTGGAGTTATTACTGCAGTTATTTTTCTGACCTTTACTTGATCAAAAACCAGCTTTCTACAATTTACAGAGCTTTTACACTGATTGAAAAACCAACACGTATAGACTACAATGAGACTACAATAAGTCACGCGCCATAGTGGAGAATAGACGGTGTGTTGGTACAGCAAAGTTTTGATCTTGTTTGATCATTCAGATACACCATAGCAATCCTGGTTCTTTATTTTCCCTCTCCTGCCACTTTCTTGATGACCAAAACACATATTATATTCTCATAAAATAGCCAATGCTATTTGGATCCAAAAACACTTGCCACCACATCAGCGCTAACCATATACAGTTCTACGTAGTACCTCTGCAACCTACTTATGAACAACACTCTTCCTCAACATTAACATACATGCTCATTCACTGGTATCTGGTTTTATGATTCTCAAAAGGTTGAATCGATCGACCTGGCTTAACTCATCAGTTTTTCAACACTATGAAACCTACCAGCTTATCGCGCTCTAACCAACCTTTCGGAGCTCTTGAATGTACATCAGTTTTAATGGTTGATCGTCGTTAATGGAGGAGGATTCCAATTTATAATCAGTTCCAGAGATAATAAGCTAGATTTATTTTAACAGAACCACAAGAAAGCAGGACAAAGGTGGAATTATATACAAATAAAACTGTATCTGAGACATTTGGTGTACTTGTATGTCAACATCCACCTTCCCTTAGAATAATTCAGCATCATCGGGCTGCAGAACATAGTTTTTCCTTTATACACTTACAGTGTGATGATATAGAGTCAGTTTTGCTACCAGCCGCTCTGTGTGTGTGCAGTGAAATGTGCTTTTTATATGATTTTAATGTCTATTCACTTAAAATGACTGCAAATATAAAGTGAAATGCATGTTTTCTTAGCCTGAATTTTTTTTAGATTAGACTATAGATTGTACCTTATTTGCAAAGATGATTCAATAATGCATTACCCTTTACTTTACCATTTACGATGTTTACTCAATAGCGAGAGCGCTTTTATACAAAGCTTAATTTGGCTAAATGAGAACAATAGAAGCAATCAGGACCAACGTAGAACCCACAAAGGTATACAAGTGCCTATGATAAGTCTCAGTTAGTCTAGTGCAGAACACGTAGCCAGGGTTTTGTTGTTTTTTGTTTTCCAAGAATAGGATCGACCCAGAAAAGATAAAGGTAAGTGCCTGTATGAGCTAGTTAAGTGCAGGCTAAAAAGATGAGTCTTTAGATGTTTTATTTGAAAATGAGTAAAGACCCGGATGTCTTCGAATTGAGATCGGAGGTAAGTCCACCAGCTGGGAGCGCAGTCCCAGGAAAAGTCCGTGGAGTGATTTTGAGCCTCTTTTGGAGGGCCACCACAAGGCTCGCTCACTTGCAAGATTTCAAACTTCTGGAGTGGTGCATAATTTTGGAACTAGTGAGTTTAGTATGTGTGCGCTTATGCCAGTGGTCCATCTTGTAGGCGCAGTCATAAGTACCTTGAATTTGATTGCGAGCGGGCTACTGGCAGCCATTGTAACCTGATGAGGAGAGGAGTAAATATGGGCTGGCTGTTTTTTGGACTCATTGAAGACAACCCCTCGCTGCTGCATTCTGGATCAGTTGTAGAGGCCTGATGGTACATGCAGGAAGCCCACCAGGAGAGCATTACAATAGTCCAGTCTGGAGAGACAGATAAGCGCTTGGACAAGAAGTTGTGTGGCTTGCTCTGACAGGAAGGTCTAATCTTCCTAATGTTGTATAAAGGCAAATCTGCATGCTGACCGGTCATTGTAGCAATATGGTCTGTGAAGCCTTAACTGATGATCCATCCATAAACTCCCGATTTTTTTCTGGCTGTCCTGCAAAATCCATCACAACTCCTAGGTTTCTGGCATACCCTTGCAAAACTGGCTGCTTATGATAATTGATGGCTCAGATGGCGTGATCTCTGCGTGACGTGTGTCACGCGGGATTTCAAGAAGCGAAACTGAACGAACTTGAATATTTTCATATCTCCCAAGTCGATCAGAAAGGGTTTCAAACGGTTCTTTCCTGTACAAGGTTTTAACATCTGCACAACACCTTCGACTTCTCTCTTTATTCTGTCATTATTAAGGCCAGATCTCTCCGATTTTATGACATTACCCTTTGATAGTGCTATAATGGGTCCTCATGGCTTCTCCCTCCTGCAGCATGTGCGGAATCCATCGGAGATGCTTTCTATGCAGATTCCTCCACCGCAGGTTGTCTTTCATGCCAAGAGACCGACACAAGTTTCCCAGGCCATCACAACAAAATCCACTCTATCTCGTTTGTCTGAAAAAAATACTCAGAACTTTATCACAATACCCAGACTCTATTTAATTTGAACACAATTCCTGGTTCATTATGACTGAGCACATTAAAACAGCTTGTGCGCATATCCATAAGATATTCAGCCTATGTTTGTTTCTCATTAATATTGATTCGGGAGCGTCACAGTATAGAAGTAAAATAGGTTGTGAACTACTGATCAATAATCTATTATTGTCTATATTAAAAGTTGGATTGACAGTACATCCAACTTCAACCTGCATACATGCAGTATACTTTCAGAAAGCGATATATCAAATCAACAGGTGTATTGTTTATTATTTGAAGAAAATCAGTCGCCCAGCTCTTATAGAAGTTGTGAAACTCTGTAAAAATCCAGGCTAAAGTCTCAAAACAATTTAGGAGATAACAAGCATGAAAGTTGATTCCACCATTAATTTCACTATGATTTCAATCTTTGACATGGCCTTACTCAGTCAATATTAAATATAAAAAAGGTTACATTTTCACAGAATGTTCTTTACCTCATGAAGAGTTTTTATGTAGAAAACAGAAAATCACAAAACATGATTTAGCTGGGTTTCCCAGAGGGGTCACAGCTAGGTATATCACAAATTTATTGCATGCATAGAGTATAATATCAAAATTATTGCATGCATAGAGTTTATAATGATATAAACTCAAAAGCTTGTTTGCTTGATCCGCAGATGAATATCTTGCTCAGCTCTAATTGATAAATGCAACTATGATGCAAAAAAAATTAAGATATTATAAACATGTACAGTAACATCATGTTTGTCTGTATAGCGCTTGTATCAATGTGTGTTGTGCAAAGAGCTATTTATAAACTATTTCATGTTGACAGAATTAAATATGCTGCAAATGTAGATTTTTTTACAAATGTGCACAGGAAAAAAATAAGCAGAAATGAAAAGAACAGCTATCATATGACTAATACTGGTAAATGACATGCTCATTTTTGTGCTTTTACGCTGCTGTTGTTAAAGCATATTAAGTCGTTCCATATATATTATGAATTTTCACACAAAATTGTTATTCTAATAAATGTCGTTTTAAGTAAAAGAATATCAAATGAAGCAAATAGACTCTGGTTGCATGATTTGGAAAGTGGACAGATGTGTGGTCAGTGCAATCAGACGCAGTCAGCTGTTTCATACTCCAGGCGGCACAGAGAACACTCACTTTTTTTCTCTTCTCCTGTCTCTCACAGAAAACAAACGCTTCAAAATGACATATTACGACTGGTAAACCGATATGTGTGTTCGTTGCATGGATTGGTTCGCAAAGCCTGCGTTTTGTGCCTGTCGGGGCCCTGAGCCAAACACACGCGCTCCTGTGCCAAACCACGGCTGACCTGGATTTCTGACAGATTCTCTGCAAGCAGCAGGCATCAACAGAAACATCACAGTCTCGGGTTTTCATCTAAGCCACAATAAGAATTTATGTCCCAATATCAATTATTTCAAGCTCTCAGCATATACATTAACAGAGATTTGCTATTTGTCAAAATATTAGTAAACATTAGTCTCAATGCCAAAATTTTCATTTTAATCAACTACCACATTCAAGTATTTTGCTTCTGTCTTACTGCATAAATCTAACTCCTAATCTATTTCGTGAACTAAAACAAAAGCAACAATTTGGACAGATGTGTTAGAGAAGATATTACTTCAAACTTTAGTAAACTTGTTGTTTTAAGGATGTAAGATATGTTTACAAATAACAAACAAACTTTTTTTCAACGACGGTAGTTTTTTGACCTGTACAGCTTAAATTGGAATGTATTGTATTTACTTATTTATATGAACATATAATAATATACAGTATTTTACTAATACATAAAAATCGCTACAAAGTTTAACCTTTAAGTGGTTAGATCACCAATATGAGTATACATTAATGCAACAATTAAATAGTTCAAATAGGCATATATGAACAATAAAATTCAAATAAAAATATCATAACTTATATCATTATTATCTAAGTGTAAATATTTTAAGAATCAAATCAGTTTACAAGTTTTAACACATACATCATCGGGTCCTTCGGCAAATCGTAACAGGAAGGCACTCCAATAACCAGAAGTTTTTTGAGGGGTAAACCACTAGGTCATTCAAAGTGTACGAAGTTAACTTAACATACGTTGCGCGTGAGGGTGGCCTAATATATTTGTTGTGTTAGCTTACAGACATCATTACGCGGTGTCGTGCGTTGTGGTTCGCCAAGGGTTAGCAACAGGCATTGTGTGCAGATGATTGGTAGTGTGGCAAGGGTTGGAGTGTTAAGAGACTAAATTTTTTGGGTGGAAAAATGCCATATGTCATCAGATAGAGAAGATCCAGTTAAGATTTAATGAACATTAAAAGGTCTACGACATGGGGAAAATAATTAAAATAAAGAACCTAAAATAACATGACCAATTGTTTTTACACTAAATCTAGTAACATGCATTTAAATAATAAGGGGATTTTTAGTTTAGCAGCCCGACTGTCAATAGGACAAAACCGTTGCTGATCCCAAGCCACCAAAAACAACACATGCGGCTGTTTTTCAGGTGAAGACCAAACCAGGAGTCCATTGCTTTAGAAACAAACACCTGACCAACTTGGCAATCAGTAGTGGATAAGTCGAGATTGGCGCCGTTTGGTGGCCCCGTAGGTGCACAATATATTCATTGTAACATTCAGGAAATTTAACAAGGTCCACGACAAAAGATCTGTGAACGATAGGTGGGCATGCAAAGAGACCTCATAGACACTACATGTTATAGATAATAACTAACCACGGCATCAGGCTAAGAGCTTTCAGCGCTGCTTCAGATCCACTGCTGCAAAGCCAAGAACATTTAAAAAGTAACATGAGCCGTTTGGAACCTTCGTCTCTCTCCAGTCCGGTGATAATAAACACTTGAAATATCGTCGTTGTTCTGCCACAGGGCAACCACATGGCAATTTGCCGACTGACTGTGGAGTACAGAAATTGAGGAAATGACACGTGAACCGTAGACAGCTTACAATAGGCCAAAAAAGTCGCGCTCTCCCTAGTAGATGTTTTGCTTATCCTGTGCATCTCCGGTGGTGAACGCTAATAAGGGTCTACGTGCACGCGCCAAAGCGCCTTCCAAAGCTTCTCTATCTGTGCTCTCAGCACTGGCCCTTAAAATACTCAACAGATGTAAAGGTTGTGAGGTAGTTCATGGAATAAGCATCACATTGGCAATGCTCATAATGGTTGTAAAAGTGGGCGGTTCATCCTGTGAAAGCCTGATGCTGCTTGTTAATCATGAATTATCACACACGTCAAATCTCTGTACTAAACACAGCCACAGGCCCAGCCAACAAAAACACCTCTAAGGAACGTCTTGATTAACATTCCCCAATAATGTTATTTTCTCGGACAGATGTTCCTCTTTTTTTTTGTGGTTATTGCGAAAAACGTTATGGGAACATTCTATATGTTTCGCTGCAACAGTCCTGAAACCAGGAATGGTAACGATTTACAAAAAATATAGAATACGTAGACACATTCCACCAACTTTTGAACACATGAATGTCAACTGAAAGAACGTGTTGTTTTAAAAACCAGAAAAAATCCCAGCTAACAAAATATATTGCTAAGCACATTTGTTAAACATTACTTAATGAACGATTCCCAGTTTTTAAATGATTGTTATTCTGACATCAAAGGAACATTCCATTATTGTTGATCATTTTAATAAAAACATTATGAGAATGTTTACAATGTTGAATTGTGTCTCACTGAGGTAGCAAGAAGAAACAAGAAAAGTTTAAATAAACAATAGACAAACGTCCACCTAAAACGTTTTAGAAGGAAACACTTGCATGAACAATTTGTCATATAACTCTTTTTGTTTTGGATGTTTTTGAAACATAACTAAAGAAAACTAAAGACAGTCTTTGAATGATTATTATAGTTACTAAACCAACGTTTGTAATATAACATTGAAAGAACCCCAAGCTAACATAATAAATCAATATAATATGTAGCTTAAAGAACGTTTCGCTATAGCCTTCCCCATTAAGTTATGATTATTTTTTTTTTTTTGTCCTGAAATGTTCTCTCATGAAAGTACAACATGTCCAGTTTCTTAAAATGCTTTAAAAAAAAAAATTTCTTGGTTTATACAAGAGAACATTCATCATTTTATCATTTCGCAAACATTTTGGGAACGTTATCTTGTTTGAACAGACGTTTTTTCTAAATGTTTCTAAAACACTTAGTCCGTCTTGTACAGTTTAAAAAAAAAAGTTAGTTAGATGAACATCCAACTAAAATGTTTCAACGAATAAATAATATCTCCATGAAATGATGTATAAATAATGTTTTGGTGCGAACGTCTTTGAGAACATACCAGAAGAACTCACCTTGTATTTGTACGTTGTATTAATGTTACTGGAAGAACGTGAGAGAAACCTTGCCCCGAACATTGCTAAGTTCTGAGAACGTTCTGTGGTTAGGCTGAGGACCGACATGCATTTATTTTTATCATGGTTACAGTGGTCGAAAGAGTCCTGAGAGTAAACAGCCACGATGATGAGGTTCATGCCCCGGCACAGTGCAGACTAATAAAAAGTAAGATTGGCAAATCCAGCATGGTGGGCACGGAGAAAAAAGCCGTGCTGAGACACTTGGAGCCCATCGCAGTGATGCTCAACACACATTTTATTATATATGATCTGTTTGTTCTCGGTAAAATCAGAAGTGGTAGCATGCTTTATCTCCACTGGCACCTGTTAGAAAGGACTGTGGCCAAATGATCACGAATAAAAATCACAACACACAGTAGCGTGGATTTTCGGCCACATCGTGCGCCCGTGCGCGGAAGGGAGAATGTGGAGCAGCTTCTGCAGTTGATGGTGAAATGTTAAGGCAAGGTCTCATAAATCATCAGCGGCCCTTGTTCTCTGTGGATTTGTCGTCTCTCCGTCAGATCCAGACAGGAGCACATTTACAAGCCTTAGTTTTGATTTGGTGGGGTAATACAATGGTCCAGCCAGCTTGGCACATCAGCACAAGTCGTAAAAGTGTTTTATTGGAATGAAGTTTCTTTCTTCTTTACTATCTTCTGCAAAGTGATTGAGGCTCAGGCAATACATATTTCCGTCCCTGCAAATGTGTTGTCTTTCATATCATGCAATTTCACATTTTCACAAAGTGCAATTCAAAATATAAGTACCTCAAGTAAATTAAGTATTAAAATAACTACAGCATAAGAATCCATTCTAGCCCTAGAAGAATTATTGTTGTGTGGAAAAATGCATTGCTTTTAGTAGCTCAGCAACTCAAATTCCTTCAGGAAGAATAAAAAAGGAGAGAGAACGAACCAGTACTTGGTATTTTACGTCAAATATTTTTGCAATTCAATATTGGCACGTCAAGTGAGACTCACACACGATGAGTACATCAGATAGATCCTCATACACACGTATAAATATGAGCCGAGTCTCTCCTCATTATGATATTTGTGTGCGCGTGATATAACGCGGCCTTGTTGACCATTAGGCCTCCATTTGTCTTCTCCTGGGTCACACAGCTGTGTTCAGTGTGCAAACATGAGTCGCGGCCCACCAACCTTGAACCCGTCCCACGGCAACCGACACAACTCACAATGTAGTCAAAAAAAGGATTGGATTGGCTGATGCGACAATACCATTCACAGTCATGCTAATGAAACTAGAATTTAAAGTGTCATCGCCATTACATTTCAGAATCTTGAGAAATGTTATTTCAAAGAATGTTTAGACTACACATTCCAATGACATTATTTCTGAATCTAAACGCACTATGAAGCATTGCTATTTTTTAACATTGTTTAACATTTTTTTGTGTGAATTTATTAGCACAACACAAACTGTCATTGAGTGGAAAGTTTCCATTGGTTTTTTTTTTTTGTTTGTTTTGTTTTGTTTTTAGGTGTTATTGCATTTTTTGTTTAGTCAACAAAAACATCATTGCGCGGAATGTACCTTTTGAATGTAGTACCTCTAAAACCACCTTAGAAGGGATACACAAACTAAAACTGAGTGTCCCTACTAAAAAGGACGTATAAATAAAAACTATGTTTGTGTGCTAACACATATTAGTTGAGAAATGTTAAACCAAATTACACTTTAAAGTCTAACAATCGATTAACTTGTTCTTCTGGAATAAATGTATGTTCATAACACTTTATTAAGACAATTAGAATGTCTATTGAGAATGATTCCCATGGCCTTGGCCTGTGGTGACCAGAAATAAACCGTTCTTTAGTTAGCAGTTCTCTTTCGGGCATTAAATGAAAGATACATCCTCCGTCGTGGCTACAGAGTTAATGTCAGGATACTTATAACCATTTTAAACTATCATTACCTGAGTAGGTTAGGAGTAAACATGTCTTTAATGAGAAATCACATAAAGATCCGTTTGTGCTTAGTTACATTCATTAGGTAAGATGAAGGGGGAAACGATATAAATGAACAATCTTAGTAGTCCCATTATTTTTTGAGAGATGATGGATTGTCATTAGGCTCAAGTCAAATGGCCTGGCTAAGAATAAAATACCTGTTGAAATCCAAGCAAAAATAAATTCACAGAGCATGGGGACACACTGGCATGATAAACACCAAGAAGACAAAAAAAAAAAAAAAAAAAAGTCATTACTATAATCAACACAGGGGGGGGAACCGCAAGGGACACTAAATTTGCTAATAGTTTAATTGTATCTTATTAAATTTACTGGAAATTAGTCCAAAATTTACTAAATTCATGTTCATTTTGTATAAATCTCGATACTTAAATTGTATTCTTTTGCATATTTACAAAGCAGTCTCGCTAATACCCATATCAACCTAGCCACCCCAACAATATCTGTTGGTAGGGGTCTTTTATGCCAAAATATCATTAGATGTATTGCTACAAAGTAGAGTCAGTTTCCATGAAGATATTTTGTAAGAATCGCCTAATAAATCGCCTATACTAAACCGTAAATATATTAAAACTGTAATTTTTGCGATTAGGTAATATGCGTTGCTAAGAACTTGTTCATTTGGATAACTTTAAGATGATTTTCTGTATATTTTGCTTTTTGCACCCTCCTATTTCGCAGATTTTCAAATAGTTGTATCTCAGCCAATATTGCTTATTTAATTCAGCTTTCTAAAAAACATTTAAAAAGAAAGACCATTATGACTGTTTTGTGTACCAGGGTCACAAATAAAAAAAATCTATATAACGTTACTGTATAAAACAGTTAAATATTGGTTTGGTGACCCCCTGATTTTAACTATGGTAAATGTGGTGAGTTGCTTCATGACCCCTTACCACAGTAAACTCTTGTAGTGGCACAGTCTCAGCTTATTTTGAGTATTTCTATGTGAATGTCAGAAGAAATCTGTGAGGATTGTGTATGTCAGTGTTGCCCTGGAGACACACATCCCAGCGATCCAGGAAACCATAACGCTAGTTTTTTCCTTAGGGGTGGTCAGGCGGATGCTGAGGGACGAGGGCAGGAATGTGGTCTGGAGGACAGGTGCGCTCCACCTGCGCCCGCCCGCTGGAGACCCAGACCCACAGATAAACATTTGTCCTCTTTTAGAGCAAAGTTGTTCTAGCATGATGGCATCTGTACAGACAAAACACGCATAACGTCCCCTCGCAGGCCTTCATTATATATTAAACAAACACATTCAATAAATGTTTAAACAGTTGCCCCAACTAATAAAGTTTCAATTACCCTAATGTATGATCTATGTCAAACAAGACATTATATGATAAAGATCAAATCGATGTGCAGTCTTTTCAGAGGTTGTTGTAAGACTTATGCATCTGGCACACGCTTCAATCCAAAGCAACTTAAATTGTACATTACATTCAAGATACCACATTTCATTATTTTATCCCATTCTTACTTTCCCTGGGAATCAAATTTGTACAATAATATTGTAATAACCTCGACAAACCTCAACAGCCAAAAGAGTTTGCTGCAGGTGCATTTATGGGCTTCTAACTTTTTGGTCCTCAACGGATCTGTTTTGTTTTGCATGCCCTGATGGCCTTCCCCCTTTCTTTTTTATAATACTCCACTTGCTCGGTTGTGTGGTTTAGGCCTCTTCTTAAAAAAAAAAAATATAATCTAATCACATTATTTTCCCTTTTAGAAAAGAAATCTTTTCTTTGAGAAATTCCAGTCGGATTTAGATCGTGACATAGCCCTGAGTCTGATACAACGATATTGCTCGGGTACATTGAATGCTAAATTTGCCTGTTACTTTAGTACTACTTGATCTCATGGCGGCCTTTAATTGTAAAAGTGGACCATGAGACGCTCCTCCTTTCCTCCTTAATCATTTTGTTGGCATTTGTGGCACCTTACTTCCAGGTGGTTCTCCGTATATTTTGACCGACAGATGTTTTCTGTAGTGATCGGGGACTCGTCCTCCTCTAACTGCTCACTCTCTTCTTGCGGGGTGCCACAAGGCTCTTATTCTCGGCCTGTTTTAATTTTTCACTTTACAATGCTGTCTCTTGGGTAAGTTATTGCCAGGCACAAATAAATTGATTTGCCTCGTAAGGTCAAAAACTGCTGATGCGGTTGGGTCGCTAACTGATTGCAATTCATGACATTAAACAATGGTTAGGGCACAACTTCCTTAACTAAATGAAGAAGAACCGGGCTGCATACATTTTGATTTTCGGAGAGTCTGTAACTTGACTTTAGTACGCTGAATTCAAAACTTAAACTTTACCAGCTGTTAAAAATTTGGTGTTGACTGTTGATAGTAGTCTCAAATTGATAAAAAAATTGATAGCATGTTTTTTTTTTTTTTTACGTCTTTTGGCCCAGTGTCAAACCATTGATTAAATGCGCCATGACCTTGAAAAGGCTATTCATGCTTTTATCAGTTCAAGAATATATTATTGCAATGCACTTTAGGTTGTTGTCTCACAGTCATGGTCCTTCAGTCGTGTCCAGACTGATGCTGTGGCCCCACCTTTAAATCAATAGACAACAGAGCGTGAGCACACACACCCCAATTACTACAAATTTCGTAACGTTGGCATTAATTGATGTTTTTTAAGGTTCATTCATGTTATTTCTGAATGTTAAACAACTTAATATAGTTTCATCAGTGGCTTAGTTTCTCGGCAAGTAAATCTGTTGACACCAAGATAAGTTGTAGGCCAGTATCACCAAAACATACACAGAAGAACAGTGTTCAGGAAGAACCACTTGGAGATAAAAATTCATTATCTTAGCAGGTTTTTGTCACAGAAATTTACCAATCACACTCGGCTTAAATATGAGTAATGACACCAGTAGTGAAGAATCTGGAGGTTATCAAGCTGAGGAACATCCGTCAGGAATCTCTGGATCAGCTTGCCTGTTCATCTCCATGAATTCCACCATAAGGAAAACCTAACAGGCACAGAAAAACACAGTGCTGTCCAACACAAACACTGCTGCTCATCTCTAGGTGCGCCAAATATCACCTGATCTACTGGAAGAACACCTGGTGGATTCATGAAGGCTAAAAAATTAAATGTCCTCCCAAATAAGAGGAACATTACGTATTGTGCAAAAATAAATTACGACCGTGTCGCGACATGGGGTATAGGTCGGATGCTGAAAATGACAGCGAGACACGACGTTGGTCAAAGAAATTGTAATTTCCATTTCATTTAGGAAAAAAAAAAAAACATAACATTAAAGTTGTGGGCTTTAAAAAAGATTGAAATTAGAGTTTAGGTTTTAATGTGCATGCTACCATGATAAATAACTAATGTACAACCTTGAATTCAAAGTGTTATTGTTACATATTTTTTAAAGAGACACACAAACACCACAGAACATACACACTTAGCTATTCAAATGATGGACATTGCATAGAGTTCTATTGTTTTTATATACAGATATACAGATACAGAGATGGGGTTATATTTCATAAAACCCACGTTATAACCCTAACAACGAACAGAACCATTCTGCATTTTCACAATACAAATAAAATAAAAATAAAATAAATTAAAATAAATATTTTGTGCTTTAAAAAAACCATGAAATTAGATTTTAGGTTCGAATAGCAATATATGTAAATTTAGATAAAAGCACTCTGCCAAATGCATACATGTAAGTTTGATTTGCATAAATACTGAGTTCATATTTTACATTTCTACAACAACTAATCTGTTTATCGATTAAAAACAACTATAATTAATTCTATACCAGCTGTAAAAATCATGTGCATGTTACTGATTACTTTATAATTTTTAAGCTATTAATGACACTTCCAAACCACTCACAAGCCAAACACTAGCACAGAGTGACCTTAATTGACTTTACCTCACAGCACAGAAACTGAAAAGTTTAAACCTTTTGGTTTTTTGCACAACTGATTGTCAAACAAGCTCGGTATTTTTGTGTGATTTAGCAAGTAGTTCATGCTATAAATCAAATATCTATTATTAACAAAGCCGTTTGCAAGGAGAAGAAACGAAGGTGACCTTCAACCCCGATGTGGTTGTGAACGACTGACAGATACTAAACCACAGAGGGTGAAGTCCGAAAACCTCTCATGCTGCATGAGCGAGATCCTGTAAAGTACCGTCGTGTGTGATGCATGTTTAAAAAACAGATTTGCGCAACGTTTCTCAGCCGGTCCACCAAGCACGCTGAACCTGCACCAGAATTACGTCTGCGTGATGCAGAACAACGTCCAAACATCATCCGCCTGTTCTGACAGACATTGATTTTGGAGAAATAAATAGGGAAAGCTTTTATGAGGTCAAATTAAGGCCTGATGGGCCTTTGAGTGATTATTTTTTACGGTCAGGTACAGGGCCAAAGCAGAACCGCACTCGACTGTCCTATGAGCACCGCTCACACTTCAAAACATCTGCAGCTCATAGAGTTGCATAAAATCCACATACCAGAAACATAATCCGTATACGTATAAAGGCCAAGACTGGACGGAAGCGTTTGGATGCTGTGAGGAGACAAGAGGGAGGAGAAACCCAGAACAGCGTATTACACCAAACGCCATCACATGCTTCCAATGTACAAACTGTGCTCCATATTACAAGAAAATAGATAAAAACATCACACATCTGGCAGTGCAGTAATGTGGCTTTTACCATAACCACATATACATACGGCCAGTCGAGGTCACAAGGGAAACATGAGCAGTGCATGATGGGGTATGTTACCCCGCGAAAGAACGCCTGTCGAAGAGCATGTCAAACATAGTAGTACATGAATTTAAGCAATAAGGCTATATTAAAGTGTGTTTATTCAAACAACACACAGAGTGACTACATGGCACCTTTATAACAACCGTCTTACTGCTTTTATAAAAATAAAATAAACAAATAAAGATGTAAAATATTACATTTTAATAATAAACACACACAAACACACACATTGTATATATACATATACATACATATATCGTCGGACGTAATTGCACAGATACTATTTAAAAACTGAACTGATCTGGAGGATACATCACTGAATTCAATGATGAACTGTCTGTAGACTGAAAATTAAGTGTTTACTATTGTCGCTTTGCATTGACACACTATTTTCCTTTTTAATACTGCAAAGCTGCTTTGAAAACACAATCTGTAATGTTAAAAGCGCTATATGAAAATAAAGGTTCCTTGACTTGACTACATATATAAAAGTCCATATAATATATCATATTAATGTGTGTGTGTGAGCTTGTGCTGTTTGTATATGTATATTATATTATATATATATGTATATATATATCAGAGCTGGGTAGATTACTTATGAATTGTAATCAGTTACTGATTACAGATTACAATGACAAAATTTGGTAGTCAGTAATATAATCTCTTAGATTACACATTTTTGGTAACATAATCTGATTACTTTTGGATTATATTTTAGATTTACATTTGTGCTAACCCTTATTTGATATCACATATATTGGAATTAGTCTAATCTTGTACTATTTTTTTTGAATTTACCTATACAAAGAAAAAAAAATATATTCCACAAAATATATTTAATTCACCAACACCAAGAGCCACAATAACTTCTTTTTTTCAAAGTGCAATGTATGGACAGTTAATAATACTTACAAAATACTCACACTAATGTACCCTTGCTGTTAGTGTTTGCTAGTAACACTAAATAAAACAAAAATCACATCTAAATGATTTAAAAGGATATTTACTTTATAATTAAGTAAATTTAGAAAACAACTACATTACAACAAAAACCAATATTGAAAAACATAAAATACCCACGCTGTTCACATCGAGCAATATCACTGCTGCGCACTAGGTCAATATTGAATATATTAAAGACCATAACTAAGTTAAATATTTCATCAACAATTCAAAAACACCGGCCGAAGTGCATAAGTGGTAGTAACACTGACAAAAATCAACATTCAAAAAATATATTAAAGAACATCTTAAAGGCATGTTCCCCTCCATTTCGATTATCTTGTTGCTGATTTTCTTCTGAGCACGATTCTGACACCCCTCCCCTTCTCCGTCGGAAAAAATCGAAAGAATCTCACGAAGTATATATTTGCAGTGTACAGGAAAAAATATACATTTTAAAAAAAAAAACCGGAAATTTATGAATCATGAATTGTGAACAACTTATTACCATTGTGTAAAATAACAAATGTCATCATAGACTAAATCCATAACAAAAAGTAATGTACTCTGATTACGAGTAGTATGTATTTAAAAGGAGTTTTACTCTGAATTACAAGTCAAATTGCAGGTTGTGTGGAATCTGACTACGTAATCCCAGATTAGATTAGATGTAATCCGTTACTACCCAGCTCTTGTCCCCCAAGCTATGTGATATTATATAGATATATATCATACTATATACATTACAACACCACAAACACACACACACACACACACCCATATATATATATATATATATATATCTTTTAATAGTATCTTATATATATATATATATATATATATATATAGACTATACCACCATACATACTGTACTGTACACTCCACACCCCACACACACACACATATATGTAATCTGGATGAATATATTTTAGTGGTTCATATTATTCATTAAGAAAATAAACAGTAACACCACAAATGTTCTTATCACCATATTAGAAAAATAAAAAAAAATAATAAAAACATTTAAAATATTAAGATTTATATACAAAAACAAACATTACATTTATTAATATACTATACATGGTTTAAAGAACAGTCACAGATAATTACAACATTTTATAACCCTAATACTTGTACAGAAAAACTTTTATTTCATTTTAATAAACAAAACAAATCTAAATAAATAAAAATTAAAATTAAAATAAAATAAAAATAAAAAAATAAAAATAGGGGAACATGTCTCAGAAAGAGGCCTCAGGGACTCTGGCCTCTCTGGGGGATTTTTTTTTTCTATTTTATTATTTATTTTCTGTATTTGATTTTATTTTCTCCTGGGATTATTTTCTTGTGTCAAATGTGCCACACATTTACCCACAAATATCTTATAAACACTTTCAGATTAAGTTAAGTATGTTATAAAAAACTCTGATATAGTACAAGTATTACGACCCAGTTTCAGCTTTTCTGCCACGCAAGTATGATCATTATAGTGCGGGTGGGGGGCTAAAGTAGGGTGTAGGGTAAAAGTAAAACACAACCCACTCGCATGCACATTGCAAGCACATGCATGCATGCATCTACCCTTTCTTTTGGTCATTACTGAACTAAGCTGACTAAGAATCCGGTCAGGACAGTAGTACGAAGCTGGAACATGCAGAAGAGTCTAGGAGTACTAGAGAGCAGAAGGGTAGGGACAGATGTTTAGTACATGCAGAGTACTGTCATAAGTCGTTTTGTAACAGTGAGTTATTTTTAACAGCGATTTATTTATTTTGCCTCATAATCAATGGAGCGGTTAGTAAACCACTATTAATCCTAAACAATACAGGAAAGCCAATCGCTTGGTGGTTGGTGGAACGGCAATTGTCATCCTGCTCTGGTATCGTGGCACTCTGGAGTTCGTACAATTACACGCCCATCATCACTGCAAAACAAAACACATGACAGCCCACGCTGCTTTAGTAGAGGAAGACACTGAGCACAGAGATAGTGCTTCCCCCCGATAATGACCCCCTGCTTACAAATTACTGACTGCCAACACCTCCTTGAGCTAATCAACACCATATACATTCTAATCAATATTGGTTTTGCGGGAGCCCTAACAAATTACCCGCCGGGTTTATTTGTGACGACTGAAATCAACATATTGCATTTTTTGATCTGCGGTATGTCCAAACCACTTAAGTTATGTTAAACAAGTTGTTTAAGTGATAGTATGAGACTGTTTCTATATAATGTGGAAATGCTGCAGTTATGGTGCTGGCGATTTATAATACTCAGTTTTTGCTTGAAGTGGTATTAGCTAATAAGAGTAATAATATAATTAATTAAGACATTTAAGACATTCTAATAGAGAAATAGTAAAGTATGCACGCCCTTGCGCTGGTGCTTACAGCAATACTGACACATTTTTCACATCATGAAAGGAACTAATTTGAATACAAATGTACAAAGAATATCAGATAAATGAAATGTCGAAAAACAGAAGAAAAAGTGACGAGTTGGCTTTTTAAAATAGACACGGTTTTTACATAGGTTAAGAATATGAGAGGTTTTTTAAAATGATACAATGAATTCCGCAGTCATGCGTTAATTTTCAGGAAGAAATTCCCAATGAGTCCTGAGCTGCTTAATTCGCATTTTGGACCCGGGCCTGGTGTGTTTTTAGTACCTTGAGTTTGAGGAAACGCCGCGCTTACCAGCCTCTAAAATCAATACAATCAGTTGCAATTGAAAAATATTCTATTAATGAAGAATCCGATGTTTTGTCCCAGTTATCAGACCAGAAGCTCCATTTAACTATAACACTAGAGCAGATGACTGGTTTAAGGACAATTGCTAAGATGCACTTTTGAGTGATGTTTGGCCTGTCTGGCCCCCAACATGAAGATATTTTCTAGATTATCACTTTTCCCCGGGGAATTTCTACAGCCAGTGTCCCAATGCAATGCATTTTCACAAGCGGAGTCTCTGAACTGTCCAAAACAAAAAAATCAACATGGAGGCCACCACCAAGCAGACGTGAAATGAGGAGGTTTTACTGTGTTTTTGGAACAGCTTTATTGACGAGCTCTATTGGCGTGTGTGATGTGCCTTCAAAGTTCTGATCCTGTTGTGGTTGTGTGTGGAATGCCAGTCGTCTCGGCTGAGTGGTGCGTTCAAACGCCTGCGCCGTTTGAAGAGAGCTTGGGCGTTCTCAAAAATAACTATAGAACGGACACTGGCCTAGCTCCTTCAGTGCAGTGTTTCTTCATCACAAACATCGACAGCAGTGTCACGACAGCACAACTCCACAGTATCCACACCCGTTTTCACTACACACCAAGCTTCAGTCCTTCTTCTACTCAATGACAGCTCATATATACATACAGTATCTATTATTGCCATTTATCATTATATAATTTATATATTTAGGGCTTTAGAGTTGCATTTAGCAACACGCAATTGTCGTTTACTGAGAGGTCTGTACTTCTATACTTTCCACCATTCAAAAATGCAAACATAACACCTGTATTTTGAGTTTTGAGCTTTTTATCTTACTTTTTTTGGAAAGGACGGTATAGGCGGTCATGAGGGGGGGCAGGGGGCAGGCTGGGGGGGTTCAGGAGGTTCCTTCTTTGGCATTTGGTGGTCCCATTAGAATTCACTTACACTTTAAGAAGTCATTTTACACAAACAATCACAATTTTGGTCCATCCTTTATCTTCGTAAGTCCATACCTATATATGACTAATTTTCTTTTGATGGAACACAAAAAGGGAATGTTTAAGGTTATAGCAAAAATCTGTCATCACTGATTTCCTATTCATCAAAGGAACACATTTAATACATTGCAAAAGCACATAAATTACTTCAGATATGAAATTGATTTTTTTTACACATTTTATTAATCAAATATTTTTGTTTTAGCTACTTATTATATGTAGAATTTATAATAAATATTTTGATTTACAATTATAAGTATTTATAAATTAAATATATTACTTTACTTTTATATTTTCAGTCCTTATTTTTATTTATAATGTAGTTAATTTTTGTTTATGTTCTATAGCAATTTATTAGTTTGGTTTTTCTCTAATATTCTATCTGCTTTTTTAATTATGCATTTGCGATTTTACATTGTGATTTTGATTTCTAATTTATTCTTTTTCTTAGTTCAGGTTTTTCTCTAATATTTCTTCTAATATTTTTATTTCAGATTTTATTCCATTAATTAAATATTTGTACTTTTAGTTATCATTAACAACCCTGGCAATAAGTTGGAAATTATACAGCTATAATGTAAACACAAACATGTTCATGAATGTCTTTCTTACTGGGAAAAAAAAAACAACAACAATGCAAAACATTAGTTTGAAGTTTTCAACATTCTTACTACTGTAAACCATGCATGCATCTACTGTTACTGCGTATAAATGCCATGAGATCCAGTACAAGTTCAACATATGCAAGGTTTTCCGTCAACTTGCTGAAAACTCTTTCATAATGACCCTGCCACTGCACCCATTTTATTCCCATCACTACATGGTAATTTTGATTTCTCATAAGCGGGAGCAGCAGGGGCATCTTCGGTCCGCTGACAAACGCTCAGGCAGTAACGTTAGGAGGCCTCGTGGCAGAATAAGCACATTCCAGCATTAGAAGTGTGAAGGCCGCAGTTGGGCAAACAGCGCTGTGGCTTCCAGGCAACGGCAACAGTAGCCTCTCTCTCTAACACATTAAATGCAGGGCGCTGCCATGACAGCGCGCACATGGGAATAACACTCGCGAAAACTGAACCTGCAGACCTGTGCGCCTCCAACCGTAAAGCCAAGTTGCCGGCTGCTTCAGAGAGAAGCGAAAACTTTCAACACTTTGTCACGGAAATCTGCTACATGGCTTAAAATCAACAAGGCAGGCAGACCGCGTCACCCCCCCTCATATCACATAAACACAGCCGCTTCAAAGCACCTCCGGGATGCCGGTCATGCCGCTCAACCTGATCTGGCCAGTGGACTTCTGGGAAGGGTTGAATGTGAGAGTGTGGTTTTTGTGTTTTGCACATTCATGATGTAAGTGATGAGTGCGTGTTGTCTGTAATATCAGCATTCATTTACTGTATGATACATATCGTTTTGCAACTTTGCAATGCGTGCGCAGTGTCGGCATATCACGGTAAATGTGGGTAATAAATGTGCAGACGCGGTTTTATGTGCTTGTGAGACCACACAGACCCCACATGCTGGATCCTAATCAGCCATTGGCATTCTTCTAATTATCACGAAGTGCGCTTGAAGTCTCCATGGAGATTTTCCCCATGCCGGCTTAAATAGAGCTGACGGCCTGAAACTATCCACGATGTGGAGATTTCCAGACCATGAACACTGCCTGCAAACCACAGCATGATCCGGGTTAATTGTTCTTCCAGTCTGGTGTTTACGCCCTTTCTGGTTTAAGACAATAACGGTGATTTTATCAACAGTAATTTGTGCTTCACTTACTGTGGCCTTCTTGTGTCATTCAAATGCAGACGTCATATTACTTAGCTTTCTTTCCTTCTTTGGAGGTGTCATTATTACATAATTAACGGGGTAGTTTAAACAATGATAGTTCTGTTCATCCTTTACCAAGTCATATGACTACTTTTCTTTTGCGGAACGCAAGGAGGGAAGTTCCCCAAAATGTTGTTACTTGTCACCATGCAATGACCACATGCGAAGACAAAAGGAAGCATAAAAGTATTCAATATGACTTGTGCACTGTGTTTCAAGTATTCTGAAGTCATTTGATGGATTTGTGCAGGAACTAATTAAACTGAAGTCATTATTCGTTGAAAATCTTGTTCAGTTCTCAATTCTTACTTGTACATAATGCATTCAATGCAGTTTGCAGAGCTGCATCATTTATCTGTTTTAGAGATTAGTAACCCTGATCGCTGTGTTTTTTTTCACAGTGTATAACAGAAAACTATGAACTTTCTTCCATGATTTTCCGCGCGACTTGTGTCCCACAGAAGAAACTAATCCTATGCAGTCATGTTTAAATGAATTAAAAGGATGGTAGAATTTGTATTATGCAGTGACAAAAAAAAAAAAAAACACTGTAAAGCATGAAAATATTAAGATATTATAAACAAAAAGCATCAAGATTTTCTGTAAAGAAAACATTTCTTTGAAACAATGTGTAATATGAAAAAGCCATAAAAAAATATAGTCTCAGGGTCTGCAAGATCAACATGTTTCACAGAAGTTCTCAGCCTTCTAAAGTATCTTGCAGTGATTGTATAAGCCCCAATCACCAGGGCAACAAGACCAAGTCCCAGGTTATGATGGGTCAGTGGTTAGTGTCAGACGGCTGTCTGACATTAGAGGACTGTCAGTTAGTTAACATCGCCCACCAACATTTGTCAGTATCCATAGAGATGACAGCTCTGCCTATTCTACCTCCTTATGATCACAAACTGAGGAGAAAGGTCACCTACAAGGTCAAAAGTGGCCAGGCAGTGTGTGTGATCTAGGTTTTCTCCCCTAATCACCAAGACAACGGTGACGCATCGTTCCTGATCATCACATCTCATTCAAAGTTAACGGCAGTTCTGCAGGGTTCGGTCATTGGACCATTAAACTTTCCTTTCATCCATGAATGCTTATCTACACATGCTTCAACCTTCAAATAAAAACTTCAGCAAGATCACATATGCATTTTGTATGGTCCTGCATTAATATAAGGTGACCCAACAAATGATTATTTTTCACGGTGTTTGATTAAGCCTCTCTAAAGAGTAGATGAAGATCAAGGCAAAGTAAAGGTCACGAGCATTCATGGGTCAAGTGTGAAGTGCCTGGAAAAGTCAGCTCGTCTGATGCTGGTTGAGGTGGCATGCTCTCTCTAGCATTCTCGTTCATTCTGCTTTCTCACTTTTGAATTGAAACGAGTGCTGAGAGAAGAGAAAACAGACATCTTGCCATGGCGACCAAAACACAAGCTCTCAAAACACTCAGACTTAAAGCTGCCATATCACTTGTGCATGTGCTTTTAGCACAACATTCCTTTTCTTTCCTCGAATCTAGATGTCAAGTTTATTATCCTGCACTGAATGCCTTCTCAATCTCAATGGAAAGCTTTTTAATTTAAATTATGTCTCCTACAGTAACAAGATTTAACTGAGGACAATAAAAACAATTGCTTAAATTCCCAACTAAGACCACAAGTCTGACCACAAGATTTTCCAGTAAAAAGTCTGCAATCAAAAGTCAGATCCAAAAATGAACCCTCAACATAAACTCTATTCCTCCAATATTTAAATTATCTAGAATAACATTAAAATTTAAAATAATTTAGTGGTCTCATGAACCTGGCATTGTATATTTCAAATAATGTTGGCTCTGTGATGAATTGCTTTTGTCAAATTCTGCAAAATTAATAAATGTAAACGTAATTAAAATAGTTTTATTTAAAAAACAAACAAATATTTGGATAAAAACATCTGATATATGCATGAATGTAATTAAATTATCATTTTATAGTTTTACACACAATATATTTCCTGTTCACTCATTCATGTCTATTATAATTGATCTTTTTTTCAAAGAAAGAATTTCTAACTTTTTTTAGAAAATAAAGTCGATACAGTCCTGTAAAAAATGTATTTGCCCCCCATCCATTTTCATTCCAACTGTGTATTTGAGATAAAAATAAATTCTGAAAAATAGTTTCTGAATAATACACATCCCAATTTAATTCTCTAGACAGTACAGCTAATCCTTAACACATCACGTCATAATAACATATCACCGCTGTCGACTTTAATTGCTCTTTCAAACTTTCTTAATCTTTAATAAGTCCTCAAAGCAGGTGCGAAAAAAATGAGCTAATGGAATTATGTCATGCCTTCGAGAAAGTTCAAAGCACAACAGCCTCCCTTCTGAATGTGTTCCTCAGCTGGCTGCGTCCCTCCACAGATGAGCAAGGACACGGCGGTGGAAGAGAGGAAATGAGTAAAGAGACGGGAGGACAAAAAGCAGAAGGCAGATGAAAAAGCAGGAAGAACGTCGGGCAGATACACAATCAGAGTGTGCAGGTTTGTGAGAGCAGCCTCAGTGTGGAGCCGGACGGGCCCGGGATCAGGGGTGAAGAGATGGGAAGAAAGCTGAGAAGGGGTTACACGCTGCTCATTCTTAGGCCTGCCTGATCACAGTCACTACACCGCCAACAATGAGCCCTGTATGAGTGTAAAAGGCTCTTAAAAAAGGGTTTCTCTTCGGTGGCTTTGTTGTGGCATTCCAGAGCAGATAACATGCAAGAGTCTCCATCTCAGCCCCCTTCATCCTGCTTTCTTCAAGATCCCATGGGAGAACAAAGGTGAGCTTAACTGGACAAAGCAGAGTACAGCCAGGAAAAGAGGAAAGCACCAAGACTTTTTTGGCTTTGCATAAAGCAACATACTGATAGCACAGCATCAGATATCCATTGTTCAATTTACAACATGCTGCTATATATCCATGTAAGCAAAGGACTTTATTTTTCAATTTTGTGCAATTCTTCCTAAACCCCATTTTACAAAATAGTCCTGTTAAAATAAGGTCGCGTACCGATCTAAATATAATGAAAAAGTAGTCAGAATACCTATGAGCCAACAAAATATGTTAGAAGAACATTTTGCTAGCTTTATTCCTGTTAGAAGTTATGAACCATTATTTCAGTCATCCTTTTTTTTTACATTTATTTATTTCTTGGGGTTATGTGACCTTAAAAGGAAACTTTTTTCTCTCTCTCTCATTTGCAAACACTATGGAATGTTGCACCAAATGTTCTCTGAACATCCTGAAACAAAGTATGGCAACATTTAGACAAACATCCAACTAAAACACTTCAGAAAAAAGTTCAAACCAAATATATAAACTCGCCGTTTTATTAAGCGTTACTGTTCATAACTTTGAAGAGAACCTTGTCTCCGTTGCTGGGCATTATTTAAAATGTGTAAATCTAATAGATTACAAATTTTAGTAATCTATACACTGCCTTTTATACAGAGATAAAATAAAATATATATAATTTTGAAAAATTAATATTTTATTTTTTGCCATTTGGGGTACTAAAGATGACTAGCCGTTGCATGCAGCGTTGTTCATTACAGCGTTACAGCGTTGTTATTGCATGCGTGCTTTACAAACACAAACCAATTAACTTTATTTCCACTTTTGTGCAATTTAAAATGTATTTGGTCATCTGCAGAAGTACTACTATACTCCTTCCTATTATATAGAATCGCGAAAGCAGTAGGTTTAGGTTAAATGGGTAGTATGGATATCAAGTGCATCCAACAGGTTTGATCCGCGTCACTTTGAGCACAAGTACTATAGAAGAAGATGCATGTTAATATGTGCACTTCAAGCACTTTCTATCGTTAATAAAGAAATCTTTTTGAGGCCTCTGCATTTGCAACAGCTGAGATTAATCACAAAGAGAAAGCGACCACCTGGAAAAAAAATGACAAAGCGTTGAAGCTCTTTCCATTCTACCACCTGTTGCTCTCATCTTAGCGGAGAGCGTTTAAGCGATGCATGGGCTGGTACTAGAGACTGCAGACTATTAGATGCATATCGTGTGAATTGTGATGAAACCTGCAGAAATATATGTCCACCAATGTGGAGCGAGAAGATGAAGTGACAACCGCCCAGAACAGTGCGAGAGAAGCCGCCCGATGACCTCACTTCCCTTTGGCATCGTCTGTGCTTTAGCCGTCTCTGTTTATTTTTTCCCCTCTCTCTCTTTTTCTGTTAACCCAGTTTCCAGGCGCTCGTGGCTGGTGAGTCATGGCGTGCCAGGTTCGGCAGGCCTTCGAACAGCCTCAAGATCCTGTCAGCGCTCAGAGACACGGCACGCAGTGCAGGCCGCTTTCGGCACAGGGCCATGCTCCAGATACACATATACATTTGCGGTGCGCTAACTAAACACATAAATGACATCTCTCTGGTGTTCTGATCTCTGTTTAGAGATTTATTATGATTACACACAATGACCTCAAATGAGCTGTAATGCTTTTACTGAATGTAGTTCTGTCATATTTGTGAGTTATATTAATTTGTGGTTGACGGAAATGTTTTTTTAATGGCCAATGTGATATTTGGAGAGCAGGGGTGGCTGAAGGCAAATTAAATGTCATATAATAGAGATATAATATTGACCAAATGAGACACATAGGTACATCATGATTTGTCTTTGTTTAATTCAAAATAATGTGAAAATGTTACATTTTTTAATAATTCATTTTTTTTTCTATTTAGCTACTATTTTTTATATCGGTGTTTGTTATTTTCTACGCTTAAACATAGTTGCCAAATGACAACATTTAGAATTAATATTATATAATTGTTACTAATTTATACCAAGTTTAAGTTTTCACTCTATTTTCGCTATTATTTTATTTCAGTTAATGAAAATTATTTTTAATATTATCTTTTTTTTTAGTCATTCTGTTATATCCTTCTACATCTTTTTAAATGGTTGTCTTAATGCTGAAACACTTTTTAAGTCCACCTAACATTTATTTTATTTATTTTATTTCAATTAATAAAACTCCTTTAATAGATTTAGTTAACAATTACAACATTGCTTTCTGATTGCCAACATGAATACATAATCAGAAAGCGCAAAGATTATGAATGCACTGCTAGTAAATTAAAGAAATAGAGAACTAAGCATTTATATTTACTACTTCTAGTAATTGTAGGTAACTCCATGCAACACAATGCCAAACACGTACTGTTTTCATCGGCTGTCAGATCAGGATGTTCCAGCTGAGTTTTGATGTTTTCTCACCCACATGGCCAACACCTGGCGCCAAATGAAAACTGAGAAGAAATGTGGCTCATGAGGGACCGAGGCCATATTGATCACATAATAACACAGGAAATGATTAGAAAAGCGAGAAAACAAATAGAACTCTGTTTATTCCTCATTCACATTCCTGTTCACAGAAAAGCCAGCGAGTTAGTTCTGGTCGCGAAACCACCTCAAACCTGAAGGAAAAACTCATCTGTTCTGCCTCTTTGACCTTGAGATGAAATGTTACAAGTTAAAGGCCAACCCAGGCCAGGTTTTTTTGGGAGTCGTCCGGGAGCGGTATACTGAAACGCTGGGATTCAAGTCTGTTAAGAGAAAGTGAGATGGAGCCATATTTGAGAGGAAAGCAAAATACTAAGGTCAGAGGAGAGAAGCTGAAAAACAGAAATCAGGCTGAAGAGCTGAGCATCGAGACTGGAACAAACACACAGCAAACAGATTTGAGAAAGAAGACACAAAAGAAGAGATTTTGCTCTTGCAATCACCTGAACACCCTACTGATATGCTCCAAATACATTCAGAACAAATCTTAGCAACTTCATAGCAACACCCTGGCAAATAATCCAAAACAATCCATGCAACCACATAGCCAACACCCTACCAACAGCCTAGGAAACACCCTAGCAGCTGAATAGCAATGTGTGTGCTGCAAAAAAAAAAAAAAAACACTCAGAATACCTTAGCAACCCAAACAACAATGTCTTGTAGCAACCAATCTGACACCCTAACAACTAAATGATACTGTAGTAAAGCAACATCCTAGCAATCACACATCAACACCCCTAATAACCACAAAGACATGCTGCAATGGCGGAGCATGCTTAAAAACAGAGAGCACACATCAGTTACTGCATAACAACACCCTGGCAACAACCCAGAACAATTAAGCAACCACACTCCTACCAACAGCCTAAGCAACATCCTAATAACCAAAAGATAAATAAATAAAATTGGGGTATAGAACAAAACTAAAAAAAAACACTGGATTCATTATTTAGTAACTGTATTAGCAACACTCCCTGGCAACGTCTGGAACAACCTTGCAACCAAAATAGCAACACTCTAACAACAGCCTGGCAACATCCTAGCAACCGTGTATATCCAACATGCTTCCAAAATGTACTTATCTCAAAAATACCTTAGCAACTAGGCAGAAATTACAGTAATAACTGCATGATAATACACACCCTTGCAAATCAAGCATAGCAACACAATGAACAACCACAAAGAACTACAAAATATAAAAACTAGGAGCATAGAAATGTGTAATCCATATAATAACATCCTACTTAACCATTATAGCAACATGTTTAAAAAAAACACTCTAGAATACTCCTAGCAACCACACGGAACCCACCTAATAACTTCAGAAGAGCAAATACATTAAAGAACACTTATACAATCACATGTTAACACACTTTATACAACCGTACATAAAGACGCTAATAATAGCAATATGCTTTTAAAACCTCAGAGTACTCCTTAGCAACTGCATAGCAACACCCTGGCAACAGCCTAGAACAGCCTTGCAAAAACACAGTAACCAATGTAGAAACACCCTAGGCAACTGCATGACAATGCACTAAAAACACTAAAAACACACTAGAAATTACGCATAGTAAATACACTAACAACTCAGGAATACTTTAGTAAATGCATAGCAACAGCCTAGCAAATAGCCTCAGGAGCATCTCAGCATTGTGGAAATTGAGTAAGCACTCTCATCCTGTTGACTGTCCTGCTTCTTCTAGTCAGATCTATTAACTCTGAATAAGATGCAAAAGGTGTATTTATAAACATAAATGCATTTTTATTTTTCCACATGGCAAAATGTCAAATTCTAGAATGAGCATAATTGTGCTGTTTCCAGTAAAATATCTAGATTAAAATATACTAAAATTCAAGATATATTCTCTAGTTTTATTATCTGATGTAATTTTCTTCTCAGGTAAATATGTCAGGTTTAAATATGCTTTAGCATTTTTACAGGCGTAAGAAATGCTGAGTTTTTTTTTTTTTTTTTTTTTTTTTTGCTGTAAAATTGCAAATTGTTTCCCATCTCTGGCTGTCTATGCCTCACCTATGTCTCCATCTCTCTCTCTGCTGCACACACGTCTCACACCTGTTTTTGTCCATCAGAGGTTGTCTTTGGGTGGGTGTGGCCTGCTGTTGGTGGCGTGGCCTCTCAGCTGCTGCTGTAGAACGCATTAGGCGTCGGCTCAAGAGTGCTGGCTTTTTAGACAATTTACTCTCCGCACTTTGTTCTCAGTGTCCTTTTTTCATCAAAAATACACCAGGAATGTTTAATATAAAATTCATCAACTTTAATATAAAAGTTTTACCAAGACAGCAATAAGATAAAAAAAAAGCTGATTTTAAAATGCCTCACCTAGCAAGTCTGCATTGTTCTTGCTCAGTATTTGTCTTATTTATTCATATAGTTTTGTCTTTCTTTTTTATTTTATATATTCATATTTTAATTTTATTTAATTTTTTTTTTTATTTTGCTTTTTTAATTTATTTATTGCTTAAAACAACAACAAAAATATCTGCCACCTGGCATCAGAAAATAATTATTTTTTTTCCCCCCTTTGAATAAAAAATTAATTTTTCTGACCCCATTTGGAGATATTTGTTCTTTATTTAAGCATAAACTCACTTTGTTTTCATATAAATTCAAATATGTAATACATTATGTAATTTTAGCTTTCTCCAAAAATGCATCTTGATATAAGAAAGGTTTAGATATTTATACTGGAAAACAAGACAAAATACAGAGGAAGATACAATCATGGATGTGTGTGATAGAGGACAGTGCATTAATCAAAGCAACCAGAAATCATTCATTTTGAATTCCAAAAATTGAATATTTAATAGTTGAATTATGCAAAATTATCTAACTCCTCTTGAGTGCTGGAGTCCTCATTACTACTACATAACAGCACATTCAGTATGCAAACTAGCGCCAAACTTTCAATTCTGCGTTTCCATGAGGTATGCACTGCTGGCCTTAGTGTGAACTGTCTAGACAGTGATTAAATAGAGTAAAACTAACAAAGAGACATACGAGGAATTTTGTCAGCCTCTATTTTCATGCCTGGATTAACTGTGTGTAAAAAATAGCGGTGAGAAACTGAGCTATCTACAGCAGTAGAGCTGCAGATGAGATTTGTTTTCTCAACAATAGATGCACAGGACACTATCATTAAATCAATCTTTGCATACCAATTCAAGTGATTTGTCAACCATAATCTACAACCATATTTGATACATGCGATCTCTCAGCAGCGTCTAGTTTGATTAGAGGCTCTAATTGAAACTATGTTGGCGTCTTTGCATTACTTCTTGTAAAACCGCCGCAAGTCAAAACAACAAGCGAACGTGCCATGGCATGTGGAGAAGAAGCCGCTGGAGGGCTGGAAGTCCCTGTTGCAATGGAAGTTTTTAATAAAGCACACAGCAACATTACAATCAAAATTCAAATGCATTACTGAAGTCGCTGAAAAACAGCTTATCTCTCAGACTGACAGTGATCGTGAGTAAATGCATGCTATCTACTGTAAAAAATAAAAAAAGTTTAAATCTGCAGAAACAAAGTGTTCCAGTTACCTGCTCTAGAAAATGATTATTGCATAATGCAGGTGTCAAACTCAGTTCCGGGAGGGTTGCAGTCCTCCACAGTTTTGCTCCAACACACAAACCATGAATTTTTCAAATAAGTCTGAAGGACCTGATTAGCTGGAACAGGTGCTTTTAATTAGGGGCTGGAGCTAAAACTCTGCAGGGCTGGTGGCCCTCTAGGAATTGGGAGTTTGACAGCCCCTAGCATAATTTTGAAGCTGATCAGGAGTGGGGCCTGGAACTCAGACGCACACATCTACTCCTGTCGGGCATATGGAAAGATCTGGAGCGTTTGACTTCAGTCTGCCACCTGCTAGCCGCCTCGTGATCTGGAGAACTCAAAGTGCCTAGCACTGCTCAGTGTCATATACTGCTTCACCCTTCGGTGCAGGGGCGCTGCAGGCTTACATACCACCGCTTCAACTGTCATGCACCCGGTCACTATACAGACACAGCGTGGGGCACTGCAGTCTGTTCAAATATCCAGTGAATACAACATTTAGAACTAAACGAGGGTCCTCAATATACTATAACAGTACCATGTGATTACCATATTTTGAAAACATTCTCCATACATCTGGAGTGCCTTTAATGCAGTGCTACCTTGGATAAAAGCATCTGCTATATGCATAAAGTATAAATGTAATGAGATAATGAAAAAAATATTTATTTAAATTTTATAATATTTATTATTTTTAGTTATTTTATATTTATTTTTGGGCATCACACAGAAGTTTTGCCTAAAAGTGCTGTAATTTACAAAGGGGTGTTACTAATGAATTGCTATAATTTACAAGGTGCTAGCAAATGTAACCATCTGGGAGTAAAAAGGAAGAAAAATATAATATTATATCTTGCCTAATAAGTGCTAAGTATATTTAACATCCTCCTCTTCCTCTCAGTGATGCTCTGGGGAGTAAAAAGGAAGAAAAAATCTACATTATATATTATCATTGTCCATTTATTCTATTGGAACAGATTCATCTGCAGTTTTCAGTAATTAAAGGCTATAATAAAGCGTTCTAGAGCACAGTACATACTTGCTGGACCGACAGGATTATATGTACTGAGTTCTGCAAGACCTACCTGCACGCTTTTTTGTATTTTTTTTGCCCTTTTTTTGCGAATACAGATTCAGAATCTGTTAACATTTATTTTTATGTTAAGCTTGTATTTCAAAATAGGTCAGCACTACAGTATAAATTAATACATCTTAAAATGATCTAAAAACAAAAAACACCCCAATCTGGAATACAAGGCCAACAAATCCAACTGAATTACATATTTAAACTAAAAAATTATGAAAATAAATTAATGAAAGGGGAATAAATAAATCAATGTATGGAAATAGATAAATGAATAAAATAAATGAATCAATAAAGTAAGTACTAATAAAAAAGATATATTGCACTGACTAAAAATATGATAAAGCAGTCTTATTTCAAATAAATAAATAATTTAATAACCAAACCAAAACATCTCACGGACAGAAATATGAAAAATAAGTCATATTTCACCCTAAAATAATATATAAATAAAGTTTTTTTTGCGTTTACTACTACTGTTAATAATAATAATACATATTTATTATAAAAAAATAATGTAAATAAAAATGTAATAAAATATATATTTAAATTTTCACAATAGTAGTTGAACTGAAATTAATTTAGAATAAAAAAAATATATAAATTATAAAATAGAATACACACACATACACATATAAAAATAACATCTTATATATTAAATATTATATATAATATATAAAATTTGGGGGAGTGAAATATGATCCTAGTCTCACAGAAAATGCATTTAAAAAAGAGTAATGTATGACTCAAAACAGTTTTTTGTGTATGTGTGTGCATGTTTCCCAGTGTATCTTC